>NC_135558.1:12045000-12072500 GCF_964340395.1 Glandiceps talaboti | reverse complement strand
TAATTTGGTACATACAGAGATGATAACAAAGTGCATGTGTCATATAAATTTGGTAATGTAGCTTGTAGTAATTAATTATTTTCAGTAATTAGGCTATATCTTAATTTGTAACAATGCATTATTCAAATTCAGTTAAATTTGGTACACACTTGAAACATATGTTCTGTTGCATTCCAACAATTATTGTGTGTAGGAACGATCCAAAGACTTTGCCCTCATGGAAGGTATTTAAGTTATTTAGTTTAAATTTAGTATTCATTATATGTTAATTAGCTCTCTAGCAACACATTAAGCTCACAACTGTCACTTACCGCTACATAGGGATAGAATCCCTGCACACCTTGTGCTTTGTGATAGGCTCCAGTTTCAAATGATATTTTATATATTCCTGGTTTGAAGTGTTCCTGTGTCAGCAAGCCAGGACATCTTCCATCAGCATCAGTTTTCCTACACGATATGAATACTAAGAATAAATTCTAGGCTATGACGTCACTTTGAGAAATGTTGTACTTTATAGGACAATGGAAACAGTTGGATACGAAACTGCCGAGTGTTCATTTTCCTAGAAGACTATGACAGTGTAGAACCCCAAGACATGAGATTGTTAGTGTGGCATTCTCTCTCTCTCTCTCTCTCTCTCTCTCTCTCTCTCTCTCTCTCTCTCTCTCTCTCTCTCTCTCTCTCTCTCTCTCTCTCTCTCTCTCTCTCTCTCTCTCTCTCTCTCTCTCTCTCTCTCTCTCTCTCTCTCTCTCTCTCTCTCTCTCTCTCTCTCTCTCTCTCTCTCTCTCTCTCTGACTTTAGTCCTCTCGAACAGAGAGTCTGGGGCATTACAATATCAGTAATTGGAACAAGACCTCTGTATGTACAAATACAATATTCCAGCTCGGCCATGAAGTGTGGTATCAACAGTGAGGCTGATGGGTAAAGGAGACTCCCGGTATGCTTTCACATGATTCCATGTTACATGTTCACGGATCACTTGTATGCTCATTTCCATACAAGTATGCAAACATATTTATGTCATAGTTCTGCAGTGCAAATACCTATATGTTTACACCACTGCAAGTTACCAGCAGTATATATGTAATAAAGTATGCAAACATATATATATATTTTAAATACTTTGAGGATATCACGTCACTCACGTGCATCCTGTTGATACTTCTTGCCACTGCCCATCACTTGCTTGGTACTGTAAGTTGATTTCGAGATTGGCCGCTGGTCGTCCAATTGCTGTATCCAGGACATGGGTTGTGAGGGGATTTTCCTGACCTGGCATATTAGAAGGCTCTGTACTTGGCTGTTGGGTCTGATCTCCAGGCTGAACAATTTCGACCAAAAAGAAAATACTTAGACTAATTCGTACAGAAATTATTTCTCTTGGTGGTGTGGCCTTTCACTGATTGAGATTACTAAACACGTCATTTAAATGATTTGATATCCTAGCTTTGAAGGATCCTGCTTGTTTTGTTGATGATGGTGATATATGTGTCTTGTCTGTCGGTGAGTTTATGAAGTCTGCAAATGTTGAACTAACATACCTGTAGTATTGAGGGACAACTGGAACTACTTCTACTTCACTGATCCTAACGACCATAGATAATCTCAAAATGCTTATTATATCTTGTCCCCATTCATGTATGAAAATGTCCATATACGTTGTCGTAAATCCGAATTGTTTAACTTTTCAGTGTTTTTGACTCCAATTCTGAACTGTTAATGTTAGTATGTGCCATCTGCCTTTTGTTGACCCGCTGTACTTATTGACTTTTATTTTAATGTGTCAAACTTATGTTAGCGGTACCATTGCCCTATGTTTTGTGAATCTATATTTAACTAGTACAGTGAATAAAATAAGTGTATGTATGTATGTATGTATGTATGTATGTATGTATGTATGTATGACTATGTATGTATGTATGTATGTATGTATGTATGCACGCACGCACGCACGTACGTACGTACACGTACACGTGTGTGCGTGTGTGTACATATACGTGTGCGTGTGTGTGCGTGTGTGTGTGTGTGTGTGTGTGCCTCAATGCAACACTCAACCTCTATTTTAATGTTTGTAGAAAACCAAATAAAACAATAAAAATGATTCTTGGATTATATCCAACACTTTTTTACTTTAAGTTGTATACATCCACACACACACACTCACGCACGATCAGACGATTCACTTGACGCTTCCTGAGGACGCCATTTTGAATGCAGATCTTTGGATTTTCGCAAACATTCGGACATAGTCGGAACTGTATAGACTTTGTTATGTAAATACGTTATTCGTCAACGTTCGGTAATAGTCGATTCACACTCATTCATGATGGAGATGATCTACCCACTACGCTGCTACACAATGTAACCACATTTTCAATACTCATAATCTTCCAATCATTGACCTTTATTCTCTTGCTTTGAAGATTTTTCTAAAACATGGGGACATTTTCTATGTTATTGACCCATGATTAGGGAATTTTCAGATGAAATGTCGACCCATGTTTAGGAATTGTTGTGTGAAAAAGTGACCCAATTTGGCGTTACATACCTGTGCACATTTCAATGGGCGTACCCCCCCCTCCTCCCCGGGGGTGGTATTTCCCAAGCTATTCCCCCCTTATAATTACTGAAGGCTCCCTTACCAATACTTGATGTACTTTCGCCACAATCGCCAAATACAACGTTTAAAATTTTAGGAGGAATTTCCTGGACCAACTGTTGAATATCGCCAGTTTCCGCCATGACAGTTTACATACAAGACCCCAGCAATACAAGTTGTGAATGTTAGTAGCGCCCATCATATCTGTTTACAATACAGCAACGTGCATAGCAACCGGAAAGAAAGTACTTTAAAATTCCCGCAACTGACCTTCTTTGGGCCAAAGTCTATGAAACGGTAAATTATTGCCCTGGTAGAGCTCGCGATTTTTTTATAGCAATACGCAAGGAAGTTATTAAAGTCTTCAGCCCAATAACCTATGTCCGCAAATCCATATCCGGGCCGTAAAGATTGGTATTTCATGCATAGTTAAAAGATGGTGATCATGACATACCTGTACTGAAAATGCTATAGCAAATCCAATTATAACGCATAGCATAACAGTCAGCATAAGAAAGAAATTTTTTCTGGTCCATTGTTTCCAGCTCTCGCAGTCCACCATATTGTCTTCTAAAGCTAGTTTGACCACCACTGCACTACGCCCTAGAAAACATCGTCATGGGGTATTGAGTCTGCACACACGAGGTACGTACAGATTGAGTAGAGTGCCTGTGGGTACACTGATTTGAAACACTCACCGTGTCAAAACGTTACCAATATTTATGAGGTAAAATTTAAAAAAATGCATGCTGTGTTTACTAATACAATTGCACAGACAAAGGTTTGTTAATGTTAAGATATTTGGTGTTGCCTGTCATATCACATGAAGTTTGTCAAAAGCTTTTAATGAGCAATTTACATAATTAATTGTTTTCAGTAATTAAGCTATTTCTTAAGACTACACACTTCAAATTTCATTTAACTTGGTACATACATCAACCATAGAGTCACACGTGTTTGATGTAGTTTTTTATGTAGTTTTTCATTGTGTACTCATTAAAAATAAAAGCTATGTTGACAAACTTCACATGACATGTTCGGTAGTATTATGGTTTATATTTGTACTAAAGTATATGAAATATGAAGCTTGCATTCTATAGATTTGGCTTAATTACAAAATATCAGTACTTATGCAAATTACTCATCTAAGTACTATGCGAACAGGCTTTACAGGACATGTCTGTTTATTATGGTTGATGCACGTACCAAATATCGCGGAATTTGAAGCGTATTTTAAGATACAGCCTAATTACTGCAAATCATTAAATATTCGAATTATTCATCAACAAACTATGTACGACATATGTGTCTTGTTATGGTCCTAATTCATTTCGAATATTGTTATTGACATTGATAGCCACACTAAAGTATCCGATAATTTAGATAATCCGACCGCAACTACTTTCTATGTTGCCAGCTTGATGCATTGCATGCCGGTATCTTTATATTTTGATGGCGAGTTTGGTCTAGGCACTATGTGGGGTATGGAGAAGGCAATTGAAATGTTTGAAGATGCAAAGTTCACGTGCGAGAGGCATTTTCACCTTGAAGGTACAACAGAGCGAGTTTTCGTGTGTAGAAAATATTGAAATAAGAAGTGACCATCTTAACGATATAGAAAGCACGTTTACTAATTAGCTTTTCAAAAAAAAAAACTATAACTAACCAAATTATATGTACAGCCTGATTCAATAGACCATTCATCGGCTCTGTTCGATTCAACCACATAGAAGCCAATATACATGATATAATATAAGAAACTGCACATGCTAAATTCTAAGATAGCAAGGTTGAATGGGTACATTTTCTCGCGACATTTTGTCTGAATGAAAAGAACTGAAGTATCATGCGCGCACCATACAGACACCAAATGCAGATGTCAAAACATTGCATCTGTGTCTACTTGCATCACATTAAGTGGTTTATTTCAAAATGGACAAAATGAACAAGAAATTACCATCTTGCAATCATGGTTTCTGCGTACGTGGTTGTGTAGTTAACACAGCCAGTGAACGGTAACTGAAACGGGCTGTAACAGTCAACACATTTATTATTAAGTTTACCTCATATTACATGTATGATCTTACAACTAACTTTTCATTTCGTTATTCTCTCCATTTTACCTACATGCAATTTCATTGAAAATAAAACATACTTTTCACAGATACCATTTTAGCAATTAGTTCAGTTTTTTTACTTTTGGCAATTTTACCACAAATATGTCATGTATAACTATAAGCCTACCTGTAAAATAGACGTTCAGTACAATTGAAATGGTCACAATGTTGACGGATAGGGAACTTGCAAACCCGCCATGTTGAATGTTGCATCATGGGAAATGTGATAATAAATACTAATCAATTAGCATTGTGAACGATAATGTTACATTGTTTGTAACCACAAATAATCAATTCATATTTACCCTGACCATTGTGGGAGGTTTATTTCATCGGTAGCTCCAGATAAGTTATTTCGATAACATTAGATAATCCCATAGTCCTTTGCGTCTGAGCATGCTCAGTCTGGATTGCAAGTTCCCTATTCGCTGATTTAGCCCACTGATTGTAGACACCTGTTGGGGTTAACATACCAAAGGGAATGCATGTCCGTTGATAACGCAGATGCCAAGATTGGTTGGTAAAAACTTACAATCTGTAGCCACTGATACCACATTCCTCTGTTGTCATGCACACATTTGACACCATGTCATTACTGGCCCATGATACGAAAATCGTTGAATGATAATGTCGTGAAGGTTACGCCATTCATCATCATCATCATCATCATCATCATCATCATCATCATCATTTTATACTGTTGATAAAGGTCAGCGACCTGTTCAAAGTTCCAATTGGTGAAATGCAAGTGTCAATTCAGTGCGAAGTTTCCACGGCGGTAGTTTCTGAAGTAAGGGTCAATGGTAAAGTCATACAAAAATGGTGCTGCTTTCCAGTAATTATCTAGTCTTGATTTGAAACAGTCAATGGTCGGCGCACTCACAACATCTTCAGACAAATTGTTCCAAGGCTGAATGACTCTATAAGTGAAAAAGTATCGGCGGGTATCTAGTGATGGTGATTTTGGTTTCTTCAACTTGAAGAGTGTCCACGAGTTGTAGGGTTTACTATGATTGTGAAAGGAGATTGAGTTTTGTAGAAACCATGTGTATATTTGTAGACTTCAATCATGTCGCCGCGATCACGTCTGTAGGTTAAACTGGGTAACTTCAGAGCTTTTAGTCTGTCCGGGTATGATAAATCTTTCATTCCTGGGATCAATTTTGTAGCTCTTCTTTGTACTGATTCGATGGTGTTGATTTGACTTGATTTGTGTGGTGTCCAGACTGCATGGGCATATTCAAGGTGGGGTCTGATTAGTCCACGGTAGAGAAAAATAAACGTGTCTGAAAGGTCACGTTCTAATGTCACAAATGTCACGTCATAATTATAATGTCACATTGGTCACGTTATACATATGACCTCTGAATACGAAACAATATTGTAGAATCTAATGTCGATCTCAAGTTGAATGTCACAACGGTCATGTCATACACGTGACGTCTGATCTGAATACACAACAATGTTGTAGAATCTAATGTCGATCTCAAGTTGAATGTCACAACGTAACGGTCATGTCATACACGTGACGTCTGATCTGAATACACAACAATGTTGTAGAATCTAACGACGATATAATGAGTTAAAGTTAAATCCACGTCAATTTTGTCGTGAATATGAAAATGATGTGAAATTGTGGACGAAATATTTTTTATTTAAGATTATGCGAACGGACTACTACACATTACAACAGTTATTTGTCTGGTTGATGTCGAGAAATCATAGTGCGCCTACCCTACTGAGATAAGAAAATCTAGCTGGCAAAGCATACAAATCACCATGATTTATGCTCACCCAGTTAAATTTACTCCAATGGTCCTTTGTACAATTGACTGTGAGGGCGTCGTTCTTCAAGGGTGTACGACCATACTTAGGGTGACTAAATTTTTTTTGAAATGTTTCTCAGTACTTTTTCATGGCAACTATGGGTCAGTCGGTCGGTCGATTCTTTTTCTAAAAATCAAAAAAAATAATTAAAAATCACTTTCTTCATGTTTCTCTGCCTCTCCTTTTCCACCTCTCTATCTTCTTTTTTCCCAGCTTCTCTACACAATTGTCTCAGCTCCCCTACTTGTATAACTTCCGTCATAAAAGAAATGCTCTGTTCGTGAACAAGTGTCGTCGCCGTCACCACCATCACTGTAGTTGGCGTCGGCTGTCCAGATACTAGTTTATTCTTGCCAGAGAGGGTGCTGTTCTCCAAAATCATAAGGGCGGGCGAAAATAACGCTATTTTTTTATATCGCGGGTAATGAGAACCATTTGAAAAATAGGGTCACCCTCACAGAGATCGGCCTTGACCATCAATCTGGACCAAATTGATTTTTAAAAAATCACCACAGACAATACCATTTATGTGCTTGTTTTATTTGAATTACTGCACTTCTTAAAAGGTTCTAATTTCACAATACACCAATTTATCAACTACAGTTCCAATCAACATTCTGTTGTCATAGTAACTGGCAACACTGGATCCTTTCATCAGAGTCCCGTCATTCATGAAGACTTCTGTCACATCGACTACATCGTAGGGGGCGCTCTCAAAATTGAAACGCAATCTCAGCACCTATGAAGTGATTGGGGTAAAAGAAGAATAACGTGATATAGTATAAAGTACGTATAATTTAGTTCGAAATATCACATAATAACAAAGATTTATTTCCTCTCTGAAACGTTCTATGAGCTTCATTTTTTTCCAGTTTCCTACACTTAGTCTTAAGGTGGCCCGCTTTATTTCTGTTTCTCATGACCGGGTCGACTCTAGAAATTCAATCTAACGAAATGATAAACAGGCGAGATTAGGAAATACAACATCACTGAGGGTGATATACCAACATCTCAAGTATCTATCTCGCCGGAAATTATCGTTTATCTCTGAAATTCGGGATCTTTAAATAAGGTAAATGATTCATAATTTTCTTCCGACTTTGTAACTGACGTCATCTCTATGGCATCCTGACTGTTAGAAGTACTAAAAATGAATGAATTGAAAGTATTACCAACATATATCAATACACGTCCAGTGATTTCATTGGTCTTTTGTCCTTTTTACCGACCAATGAGACACAAAGTAGTAAATAGACTTACTTTTTGCTAGACCCTAAATGTACACCCCCGCACGCCTAGGTTTAATACCAAACGAATTCGAAATGTGTGTACCCTCAAGACTCAAACCGGCCTTCCGTCTATGCTACCTTCAAACACGCAAATGTTGATTTAAAACCCGAGGGCTTTGTAGTATAGCCCTTGGGAGTCTAACAGCCTAAACTAGAGTTAACGTACCTGGGAACCTGCAAGGGTTGACAAGTCATTGTACTCATGTTGGAAAAACAGATGAAGAACTGGGTGGCATCCTATCCAAAGTTCACCCGTGTCTTTATCTACTTCAATGTTATCCAAACCAGTGTGTAACTTGATTCTCTGTTGGCAATGAATGGAAATAATAGTTATTAGTTGTTTAAAATCCATAATCCCCAAAATATGTAATTAAAGAGTCCTTCATGCATTGTTTAAATATATATTATTCCCAACTATTTTGCTTCTTTTAGCCAAGGAAAATACGAGTGGCATAAGGGGCGTTGTCACTACAAGTCGAAAACGATGTTATACAACCACATATTTGATCTGTCCAAAATTCAGAATTTTCAATATGTTGAAGTGCTGTTCCTTTCCCAATGATACATACCTGTACTTCCTCGATGGAATTGTCTTTCTTCCGTTTAAAAATGATTAATTCACCAGGAATGGACGTAGTCACATACACATATCTGTATAACATGAACTATTATCAGTATGGCATATATTTATGTGTTACTTTTCTAAACCACGTGCAAGCCAAGTTGTGCGCGTTTGGACTGAAAATAGGTGATTTAGGGAACGAGCAGAATTTATGGCGGGGGAGGAGAAAATATTTTTACTACCATGTACATGTTTATAACCAGAGAGACAAGTGGAACAAAAAAATCAACTTGTAACGTTGTTTCTTGTCAATCGCGTAAAATTTATTTAAGAAATCATAAAATGTTTCTCAAGAACCTGAAGTTTGTGATTTCAAAATGCCTTTATTTCCTGGAGTGACATAATTCGAAATTTAAATAAACAACATATATGAGCAGGTGTTTAAGCAACTTTTCATAGCAACATACTAGTAACTTACTTTCCGTCTGGTGATAGATTTATGCCATTGGGAAAATGATATCCAGAACCTAATATTGTACTGTCACCGTCGTACAGTCCAATCTTACCCAGTGGTAAGCCACTATACAACTCTATCTTTTTCGCTAGCGACACTTCCTTAAAGAACATTTCAATCGTGTAATAAAAACTTTCAGGGCCGAACGCAACCACGTCATTTACACTGAAAATAATAAAACAAGTGTTTGCACTTAACACATAGCATTATCATCATCAACATCATCATCATCATCACCACCACCACCACCACCACCAACAACAACAACAACAACAACAACAACAACAACAACAGCAACAACAACAACAACTACTACTACTACTACTACTATTGTTACTACTACTACTACTACTACTACTACTACTACTACTACTACTACATGGTAGTCTACCCACGTATTACAGTTCTTTTGAATACAAATATCACTGCTCGCTTAAAGGGGCTCAAGCTGAGTTTATATGTGTTGGAGTGTAAGTTTTGCTTCATATTCAAAAGCTACTCGCAGTACTAGTATTCTACTTGCTGAAGCATACTTTAGCTATCTCTTGCAATTGACTGAATTCAAAAAGGTATTAAGATATTAAACGTATAAACAACATGACGTAATACTGTATTTTGTAAGTATAAAATATGTTGAGGAAAAACCCTACTATGCAATCAACTGTTCTAACGCTTACCAGAAGACAATTGCTGGAGGCGTGCATTGACACTTTAACATTATACTAGAAAAGTTTAATCGAATCATATGCTGCACGACTCTCTAAATTAGCTCTTCATCAGTTATACATAACTAACCTGTAGACGTTTTCCCCTGTAACCGACTTTAGGTGATTAAGTTCTCTCTTCTGTTTATGGAAACGAAAAATCTCAACCCTATTGTCATTCGGCACTGGGTTAACAATGAATAATCGTATTTCTCCTGAAAGAAATTCAACATTACAAACAATAACGTCGACATACGTTCTTCAAATTGCTGTAAAGATTTTATCTGCAACTGGACGTATTTTAAAAACTGTTTTGTTAGATTTAATGACTTAATTGTAATATCATACACCCCGAATGGTATTGAATCAACCGTTGGCCATGGGTATACAAAATGATAATCAACTTGTCTACTTCTATATATCCCCACTGTGCATGACACCTTAATTGTTTCGTTTGCAGCTGACGTTGTCTCTGTAGGTCTCATGATATGAGTGAAACACCAAGCTTAAGGCATCATCATTTCTCCTGTAAAACAACACTGTGCATCTTGTTGTATCAACTTGTGCTACGCAATAATGCTTTGTTTCTATGGTTACGACATTCAGTACCTGATGCAGGATCTTCATATAGACTTATGCCGTATGGACGGAAGTTATCTCTGTCGAAGTCTCCAAGTAAAGGTACCTCTGTAACATTCTCCTCAGGATGGTTAAAATCAAATATAAAAATTCTTCCCATGTGGAGAGGTGGTGGTATTGTGGGATCAGTCTAGTCGAGTAGAGATTAGATGCAAAGTTTTTTAAATTGTGAATAAAATTTTCGACATTTTAATCGTTTGTCAAGAATTTTCATTTCAACCATAACGTTATATACACATCTACATATGTTTCCCAAAGTATACAGAGCACAATACGAGGCAGATGAATATTCCACATTCTTAAGAAATCATTACTATTGATTTGGCAATTTGCATAATTGAAAGCTAATTCGTTTCGCATTGTGCTCTGGATTTTTAGTGTGAAACAGAAGTCAATATACACTGGACATTGTATACAGTGTCTTAGTATGATGGAGTGTTTTTTTCAGTGTTAAAGGTTAGAAGTCATATGAGAGAACACCTACCGAGGATATGAATGCTAGGCCATCACGCATTACAGTGATGTCTTCGGATCCATGAACTGCGCATGCCGAAATTAAAAAATATGCACTTCATTATATATCGAGCGTAAAGTGACAATATGTAATTATTGTACCTCTGTTGTACAAATATCACAATCAAAACCTTTAAATCTCTAGGTTTTTACAAAACTTCACACTGAGTGTGACTAATATAACGGATAAGATTTGTTTTGGGGGGTTAATATTTTTACTCCACCCAAAGTCTAAAAATCTAGTGCATGCATGTATGCATTGTGTAAATCACTGCCTCGACCCAAAACCAAACCAAATTCAGTGCACATTCATGCATATATAGGTTTTCGTTTCCATGTGTCGTGCAATGAGAGTCGCACAAAATCCAGTGCACATGCATGCATGCAAATGCAAATCAAAATCCAGTGCACATACATATATACCTGCATGCATGTATTTTTCCCTAAAATAACTCCGGTCTATAAACTTAATCAGGTGTTAATGATCAAATGTGATAAGACCTGAGTATTTGCGAGTTGTAGCAATCTTCATCTCACCTATTCCTGGTATTACTCTACATGGACCTGGTTGGTGGTTATAAATAGTCTTGAAGTAACCAAATAAATACCTAGAAAATAACAATATTAATGTTACCGTTTTCCATCAGTCATTTAGTTAGCGAGCCAAGGCAACACAAGTATCCACGTGGGGGTATATATGTATATGTTATTTGCCAAATACCGTTCCATATCTTGCTGCGAGAGGTAATTTTTCTGGTATAACGGAGAGCCGGAGGCGAGCCGTTATACCAGAAAAATTACCTCGAGCAGCAAGATGTGGAACAGTATTTGGCAAATAACATACTTATACGTCACCTGTGACTATGAATTCATTTTTGAATGTCTAAAAATGCTGTTTCATGTTAAAATAAAATCACTTCCGCGTTATACTGTTGAGCGTAGTATCATGCACCTCTCTGGTAACTGCAATGCGGTTGTTTACATCTCAGTTCTTAACTTTATCATCCAATTAGAGTGCGCGTTTGCTCAGTAGTATGACGTAATGTTTACTATTTGCATATCACTCATAGATATATTCAAACTTATAACCTTCAGCAGAAAAATGAGTGCGTCTTTGTTTTGCGTACTGTATTCCATTAAATTTACATAAATGTTCGTGATATACTTTGTTGTTCTAGTTAAGCCAAAAATGCACACTCTGTGGTGGTAATTTTGATATCCTTCATAAATTTAGGAATTCATGTTCACGATCGCGTGACGACCGTATCTGGACTATCGCCGTTCTGCATGGAATTTTTGACATTTTCCCTCTGACACAAAACATACAGTTCAAAGACTTGTTACAATGTATACAACGGTGATATTTTGTTCGATTGACAACAAATTTGGCATTGGAAATGCTGGTTATAGCTCGATCTCTAGTTGTCTGCTAGATTTGTTTACAAGGGGATGTGCAGTGATCACGTGATACAACAAGCAAAAATACGGCTGTTGGTGAAAAATACGCCTGTGTATCTGCAGGGCTCTCAACCAATCAGAATGCGAGATTGGTGACAGGTGACGTATAATAATGTAATGATAGGGCTATCAGGTGAAAAATGTCTGATTCCGATAACATGGCCTTTTTATCTTTTTAATTGTTTTTATTTTTGAAAATTATTGTTTCTACCCAAAACCAAACGAAATGTCGGTTACAATACCCCTCTTGTGATAGTTTGATGAAATATGTACACACATCACTGGGGAATGAAAACAGACGTGCATGGAGGTCAAGAAGACAAACCTATTTTTTTTAATGCTTAGGGTTATAGACCACGTTCAATGTCCCTTGTTGATATTGGTTTGCAGTTAAGAAAGTAATGATTATACACATCCATAACTATATTATTTTCTGAAAGCTCTTGATCTACTCTTTACAATGAAATTAGTAAAATTTGCTTTTATGTACTCCCGGTCACGTGACCTCTACATACGTGATTATTTGCATGTTTAGTTCAACAAAAATTAGCTCCTTCAAATTTCGACCAACAATAGACATGTTTAGGGTCGGCGGCTTTCAACTAGGGTTGGTTGGTCTGGTTATCGGAAACACATACTGTCTAGTATTTGTTTGCCTATAATATTAAGACCAGCCTTGACTCGCGTACAATTTTGGACTTTGGATGGACACTGTTGGCTCAACCTGGGTACTTAATGGTGACTGTCTAACATTTTCAACAAACGATTTATTTTAAGCTTGCTTTGGCTATAAAGCTAAGTAAAATGATTTAATAACACTTTACAAACTTGTGGCAGAAATACACTTTTACTTACATGTGATTAAATAAGTGATTTCCAAGTACTGCAAAAACCACAAGGAGAACCAGTTTCGGACCAACCATTGTCAAAAGGTCGACGGGATCAAATAATGTGTACGATGAGAATCACTGTATAGTTCACGTAGTGACTTGATCCCATGGTCCTAAATGAACTAACATCACATCACTCCAGTTTTGGTATAACCTCAATCTTACTAATATTTATTCAATATTTAAAACAGGTTGCACTTTGGTCTTGTGACATTGTTAAGTATGTTTGTTAGATGTGAGAAAAAACCTGGGCTTGCCTATACTTAAACATATGGGTTGAGCCGCGCCATTAATGTAACCAAGTGGATAAGAAGTGAAAACGACTTTTGCAAAGTATTTATGTTTACAAATACATTGTAAAAGTCGTTTCAATAGTGAAACATTGAGAGGGTGAGTTGGTATTTGCGTTAAACGTTAACGGTTGGGTTTTTTTATAAATAGAAAACCCACGCTGTCTACGTGTATCTGTTATAGGATGTCACAAAGTGTCGTTGACACCAAGCATTTATTAGATGATTATGACATTCTAACAGATACACGTGCGTACACAACGTGGATTTTTTAGTTATAAAAGCAACGTTCATGCGAATCCCAACTCACTCTCGCTGTGGATGATCCTGCTCATAATCTCGATACTAGAGGGTAGACATATACAATTATCAAGCTAGGATTTCAGTAAGGCCTTTGATGAGGTTCCTCACTAACGATCGATAATAGCGTTTAACCTCACAACCTCACAACTATTACAGACAAGGACGTAAGTGATGCTACCCTGGATTTGGATATGAGTACATTCCTATCAAACAGCTCTCAACAAGTTTTAGTTGAGGGTTTGAAATCTGATGAGGGTATTAGTCATGTCTGGTGTCCCTCAAGGCTACATCATTGGCCCTATTCTCGTTCTCGTATGTATACATCAATGACCTCTCTGTATGCTCTGACAATGTCAATGCTAAGGTTTGACATTTTTTGCTAATGATCCCATACTCCATTAAAAAATCCATTCCACTGTTGATACTGAATTCCTCAAGGAGGCCTAAGAAAACTCGAGAAATTGGAAAAAACAGTCGCAAGTGAATTTCAATGTAGGCATATGTCACACCCTCACCATAACTATTAAACAAGATTTAAATTGAATGCCTTCCTTAAGGAATTTCATGATGTAGGCAAGAAATTTAGCTCTATATATGTGATTCGTCAAGTCCCACCACGAGTTTACACTATACTACTACGGGCGGGAAAATTGTCAAGATTTTGTTGAGTGGCGCGCCCTCACTGTACACTAATTATATATAGGTCAATGTATACGTCACCATTATTGATGCATTGTCGCGAAATTTTCATCCCAGGCTCGGCGAGGCTTGGTCTATTTTCCATATTTTGACCACACACATGATTTGGGTATAAATTATAGATTATTACACTTGATAAATATGTGATAGTGCATTTATATCCTGAGATACAGAGCTATCTAGATAAATGATTATGTACAAGCCTTGCAACAAATAGCGGTAGTTTGTTATTGAGAGAAATCGGAAAAGAACATGGTAAAAAGAAGACGGTTCCTAAACTTCTAATCGAAAATCTAATATACGATTTCTCTTTATTCATCTGCGCATTAGTGTGTGGAATTTGAAAATGATAAGTCCATATTTGTCGAAATTGAAACAATGATAAATATTTCACCTGTTCGTGAACTCCACGCCCATTGTAATGACTACTAGTACTAATGTAAACCTATTTTAAGTTAAGGCCAAGAAAAAAATTGTTTTCTGGTTAGTTTGAATCACTTAAATACCCTGCCTTGGAGTCTTCTTTTTTCTCGTGTTTGTCCAGCAAATGCAGAGTGCAGATCCAAGGGAAACACAAAATAAGGTTGGCACGTACGAAACCCCTGAAAACAAAGTCTTTCTCAGTGTAGAGCTATGTAGAGCCTAGAGAGGTATGTAGAGGTCGTCTGGACATTCGATTCATTTCCATACGGTCAGAGTTGAATCACGTCAAATGGCGCGCTATTTCATGTGTTCCTTCGAGATGCTATCTACATAACAATACAGTGTTATTTTTAGAATGCTATATGTACAATGTTCCAAAGTCACTGTACAATCTACAAGTTTTGTACCTTCAAAAAACATAGTTTCATGTGAGATTATTCATAATACCGTTTTGTTAGGTCGATGTTCGTTTTCAGATTTCTCAGTTTCACTTCCGTGAAGAAAACATACCCGCCGTAACAAACGGCCTGGACTGAGAGAAAGACGCACGGGCTAAGCATGCCACATACTTCATTCGATTTGTTATTAAATTCTACACAGATGAAGACCTGCAACATAACATCTGTCCACGCAATGATATTGAACTATATCTCTGAACATGTAACCTTGTTTGTTTTTAGAAATTTAGTGCAACATACTCTCGACTACTGTAGGTTTTACTGGCTCGTTTTCCGTCCGTATGCAAGTAAAATGTGATCAAAATGCATCATGCTAAAAATCACCGCACAGTTAATAACTGTATGAATATTCACGAAATTTGACCACGGCCTTTATTTTTGCCGATAAAGTCAAATGACAGTCAAACTTTCAAGGCAATTTATATTTTCGATAATTCAGTTTAAGTCATCATTGATCAGCTAGGAGTTATAATTTCTATGAGATGTTTTAAAAATAATAAACACAATTGGCCCATGTATTTTCCAGATATAAATTTCATCCCATGTGATTTTCTTGTTGCTTGTTTATGTGTAAACATGTTTTTCATCAAAGAACATTTCACTTTACGTATATTTTTTTGTGTCGAAAATATGTCACTTGGGTAAGTCACGATGCATTCTCTCGTCAATCGATAAAAATGTTGTAATTCTTTCCGAACATTTGCTGGAATTTCCATTTCCCAGAGAGCCTCACTCATAATAATGTTTGTCATGCTGTATTCAAACTCTATAAAAGCATCAAATTCTATGAATATTTAGACCGAAGTAGGATTTCACCCACGATAAATATGCGCAGACAGGCTGCGCAGACGAATGTCCAGACTGAATATGTAGAGGTAGTAGAGGTCCAGACTGTAAGTAGAGGTCGAGTATAAAGTTGGCGTCAGATTCAGATTCAGGTAGCATCATATTGGAGCATCAGATAGCCTCAGATCCGAATACACCCGACGGCAGTGAAGAAGAATCCTTCCCTGTTAGGTAGTCTCAACGGTATTATTCAGGTGTCTTCGGATCTGAGGCCATCTGACGCTCAATATAATGTTCATAATATAATGCTACCTGAATCTGAATCTGACGCCAACTTTATACTTGTTTGATCGATTATCGGATTAATTACTCAAATTGGTCATTAATATTCATCGGATTATTACTAAAACCTAATCAGTTCTGTCCATTACCCTACGGAACATGTCTATGAAATTTCGTTTGAATTGATGCAGCCATTCTTTCGGAAATCATGATACACACACTCACACACACTCACACACACACACACACACACACACACAGAGACAGACTTCATCGGTATATTACCACCTTCCTTACGGAAAGTAAAAAGGAGACCGGTATTAGCTAACAACCAACTACACAATCAATCCATCTAATGTGTATCCAGAGTGAAATACCTTGGAGTGAATCTGACTGAAAACCTTCATTTGGGGTACTGTAAACACAACAACCCTCAGTCTCAGCTAAAGCTTACAAATTATCTGCTTTTCTATTATACCATAACATTAGAAGTTGTCTTGTCACTGTTCACACTTGCTGCTGCAGAGGTACTGTACGTCCAAATATGGAATATACCTCATCAGTTTGGGATCCACATCAGCCACATTGAGATATCCGGATTATTTTTACGTCAATGTTGAACACTTACTTTTGTTGCCACAATTTTCTGTTTGTTTTCATCTGTTCGGGATCCACATCAACAGACCTTATCGAACTTGAAAAGATTCAATGCAGGGCTACAAGGAGAATTCATCTATCAGGATTTCAGCCACACAAGTAGTGCCACAGACCTTGTTAGTTACAAAACTGGACTTACCAACACTGAAAACCCGAAGAGTCATTTCAAAAGCCAAACTATTGATATTGATATTGTCATTGTCATTGTATAACAATACAAATAGTCGACAATACGTTTAGCGGAAATTGCCTATCAAGGCCCGTACGTCACTTCCGTATAAGTTTTGATCGATACAAGCTACATGTCATATGTAAGTGAATGAATAAAACCGACACATGCTATTTCATTTAAAATGCGAGTTTTTATTGTACATATAGTGAATTCACTCACAGGCCTAAATATTTACAGCACGGATTTATGCAAGTATTTTCACCCAAATTTTCACCCAGAAACAAACTCAGGTTGTTTCCTGTTCATAACAAATGATAATCCACTTTGAACTGAATATACCAAATTTATTTTCTGGTTAATATTCAACATATAAAGCATATCTATTGTCATGTCATTGATTTTGCAGATAAAAAACAATAAACTTGTCCATGTATATTTGTAATATTTCTCAATATTTTTCTTTCTTCACCCAGCTGAATCATTTTCATCACAGCTAGCAGATTTTACAAAGGTTATTGCTATGGAGTCTATACATATCCTTAACACAGCCCTAACCCTAGTGTCCTAGCTCACATAGAATTTCCTCGTAAATGAACTCTCTGACTTTTGGTGTTACTTTCTTCAACTGCAACCTATTCTCAGCTTAAGTTTATAAAAAAAATGATTTGGGTCACTGTATATATCTTTTGAAATAGATGTCAAAATCATATCAACATTTAGTCATTTTAAAATCAAATATGGCCACCATATACTGTGTTAACTCTATGGGCGAATAAAAGATTGTCAGTTTCCTTGGAAACAAGACGATAGAACCTAAATTTCTATTCAATATTTCAAAGGGCCAGAAATAAACCTTCATATGGCAAAGTTTGGTGAGAATTGAAGATCTTTGATTTACATCTATATAATCAGTTTATTTCCCAAATAAGTATAACAGTGGGTAAATGGGGAGTCAGGAAATAGCTTACAGCTAGTCTGGGCCTTCACATATTTTCAGGAAAGTTTGTCCCTGAGGTATATTTTACAATTGTGCATATTGTACAATTGTCCACAGTTCTACATTTTTGGTCTAATGACATAGTATCATATATTTTATATATCTATTGTACAATAAGTCTACTATTCTACACTCTTGCCCTGATGATAGTGAGCAAATCATATTTTTACCTAATATATTCCATTCTCCCAAGTCAGAGTATATATTTTCTAGCCTAAGATAATGTAGTCCTTTGCAAGGAGGTGTGTGTTTAAGTGCTGCCGTAAAGAGAATAGTGGATTTAAAGCTGCACTTGGTGCAACACTTATAAAAAGTCATTGTATCTTTTAATTAGTGGTCAATATTATCCATAGGTGGTTTAGTGTGACAAGTTTAAATTTGAACGAAAGCTTGGTTTTGATTCTGTTGCCATGTTAACACTGCACTAGTTTGTAACTGTAGTATAGTTTTTCGATTAGACAACCACAATCTATTCACTGAAAAGTGTTAAAATATCATGTGATCATTGCACATGTTAATCAGTGGTTGATCTTATCCGTTAGTACTGTAATAACAGGTTTAATCGTGATTGCCGTTGAGGGCGCTGATTTTGGGTATGGACCTAAAAATCAATTTGATATGATTTATCAAGTCTACAGCTACAAAAAATATGTTCACTTATAGATGATTCAATACTATTCAGGGTGTATGATATTATAAGTAAGTTATTGTATCTAACAAACCATTTTCACAAAATATGTTCAGTTGCAGCTAGTGCAGCTTTAAACTGATGGATCACACTGCACATGAATGGTTGGCATGTACTGCTTGTATCTGTCTTTGACAAAATTTGTATATGGCAGCCATACGAAAAATCACAGTCATCACTACCAAACCATATATCAAAAGTGAATTTTTATCAAAATAATGCATTGTCATACTGAGATCTATGTACATAAAAAAAATAACTGCAGTTAAGTACGGGTTATCAAATTACACAAAGAGTTGTCACTGAGATAGCTTCAAACACAGTAAATTGCAGAATACTTTTTTTCTTCAAATTATCAATACCTGAATATGAATGAGGTAGCTTAAAATCTTTAGTACTACATATGTACCAGTGATTACTTGCACCAGTGCACATGCATACTAGTGGTATTTTCATGTTTAAAAAATACATTGCAAAAGTCGTTGCAATTTAATAGTGAAACATTAAGAGAGTGAGTTGGTACAAAAATCAATTACAATTACATACCTGTATGCAAATGTTATGCCAATGACTGCATGGTCGTTTTTGTATATGAAAGTGCGTGATCACACTGTATGATTCAAGTTTTACAGAAATTTCCTGTCTCAGATAAACACACATCAGTGTATTTAACGATAACAGAACCCTGTGCTGTGTGAGTGCCAGTGTGGGTACTCATGGGGTCTTTGTGGTGAAATGTGGCTAGATGTCTTTATTTACCTCTATTTTCATCATGTTGTGACATTTGTTTTGTTCTGGGTGATCGCCACCTTCCCTCATCTGACCCTGTGTAATAGAATATCTTGTTTGATTTTCAAGGATCTTGAATGGTTTCTTCAACCAATCAGCACGCTTCTTTGAAAATCGTTTGGAGAGAGGGTACTACCACTGACAGGTCATGTTATGCCGTCAACGCAATCCTCCATGTGTACTTTTTTTTGTTTGTTTGTTTAATTTCTTCAGTGTGTGCAGCTGCCAACAAAACACTCAACCTGATTGGCTACTCAAAAGCGTGAGTTCAAACAGGATTTTCTATTACTATTACACAGGGTCAGATGTGGGAAGGCGATGATTAGCCCAGAAAAAAACAAATGACACAAAACGATGGAAATAGAGGTAAACAAAGACATCTAGCCACTTTCACCAAATCAGATTTTAATCAGATCTTGGGCATTTATACTCATACTTAGTCACTTTCACTTGCTACCCTCACAAAAGTACGGCCACAGAGAACACAGCAAGCACTTGTGCGAATACCCTGCGTACATCACACTTGCACTCAGTGCACGTCTTGAGGTTCTGTTCTATCATTACAAGTACAGTGTAAACTAATACAATCGTACTCTGACCAGCGATAAAGAGTCCATACCACTAACACCAGCATGACCTCTTTCATAAAGAATAAAAATATCATTTCCATATTTGAGAGTGTTTTGGAAACTTGTCATACAACTATATCCACTGTAACCTGGGTTAATAGCCAACTTTCCAGCCCAAGTAGTTCCATTGTCGTAACTCCATTGTAAGTTTAGGTTAACACCTATAAAAATGCAAAGAAGGACAACTTTAGAAAAGGGTATTTGAGAAAAACCGATTGAAAATCAGCAGAAATGTTGCCACCGTTTGTTCTGACAGAAAACACACATTGCAAATAATAATACTTGCAAAATTGAGACTTCAGTTTAATATACAGATAGACACAAACTAATAGTATAATCACAACATGTTGATACAACAGTGATAAGCTATTGAATGGATATTGGTTTAATTATAGTCTCAGTAGGGCAGCTCTCTGAACACTAGTTCCATAAACTCGCATTGTACTGTTCTGGGACTTCCAATGTTTACACTATCTTGATTACAGAGTGATTAGAGTCGCATAACAGAGGAACCGCTATCACCCACTTGTGTAATCTACCACATTGAACAACAATAGTTTGAATTTGTGCCAATCTCAGTATTAAAACAAAAGCCTTGATTACAAGAGTCGTATCTAATATGAATTGACAACAATATGACTTTAACTATTACAGTAACATAGGCATATATGAATGACCAGTGATGTAGATAATGGCCGGTAGCATGTAAAAACCATCGGCTACACTGCAGTGTTTTGCTGGCTACTTTTCTGGAACTTGTTTAGATACAAGTTTATTCTATCAGTGGGCAGATTCATGGTCTCATTTGCAAATATTACAACCTACTTTTCACATTTGACTGGCTGATTTTAAAATTAGCAACCCTGAATAAATGTGGAAATAGCCAGTTTACAATGCAAACTAAGCTCTTGCAAAGACCTTTTGCAATATTTGCAGTTCTGGTAATATCTTCAGTCTGGCATGATCATTAGCTCTACTGACTCTTTTCAGGGAAAACATAGGATGAAAGCAATATAGTTGCAAGCGATGTTACAGATTTTTCACAGTAGTGATTCATCAATTGACTTATCACATTTCCTATAATGCACCATTCAAGATGGTGGGTTGGCAAATTTTGCATTTCTCTGGCTATATGAGAATGAATTCAGCAGCATATATTTATAGAGTGCAAAAAGTCCAAATTATTGACTCTAAAATCATGAATTGAATCCTTATAAATACTTACGGCCACTTGTACTCATTGGATTACTAAAGAACAAGACATCATTGTGATAAAGTATACTAGCTGCACAAACTGGTTCAATCAATGTTTCATCAAAATAAAGATCATCAAATGAGAAAGACTCAGCTCCATCAAAAGTTTTAGAGATTACACGACAACTACAATGATAACGACCTTGGTTTCTTGCATTGATGATAATAGATCCATCAGGCAGTTCAACGGGCTGAAATGAAGATCAAAATATTTTGTATTATTAGAAAAGTGTCAAAATAGAACACGATTTCTCAAAATCAAACTCACGAAACTCAAACGAATCAGTCTGTTTATAAAGTTAAAACTAAAGTTCATGTAACTGTAATTTTTCACTATTATTCGTTCACTATCATTTTTCCAATTTTTGCTACCAAAGTTTTGCTCGGTTTTTCATACCTCTCTCACTATAAAATCATCAAATTTTTCAACACATATGCAAATCACTCTTTTTTTTCATGAATTCTTATATTATCTAATATTGCACAGTCTCATATTAATGCACTATTCAAAAAAGAAATAAAAGTCTTGAATCTTTGTTTTGCTTTGCTTTGTTAAAGAAATTTATAAAGTCCTTTCTCAGTTAAAAGTTAAAAAAAGAACAATGTGGGGATCACAATACAATTCTTAATAATAAACAACAAAATGATCTCAAAATTTACCCATGTTATATTTCAAAATGGCCACCAAACTTTGTGTTAACTTTATGGGAAAATGATAAATTGACAATTTCCTTAAAAACAAGATGGTGAGCAGCCACATTTCTTTGATGATTCTAAATGCACAGGAACAAGCTTTCAGTGGAAAGAAAAAGTTAACATTATGAGGTTAATCACCTGACACTCATCTGGTTCAAAATCTCCACTTTTCTTGGGTTGGTTGTACGGAATACTTTTAATCATACCCCCATACCTCCATGTATCTCCATGATCATCACTCAAAAGACAAAACACTCCGTCCCCACTAATTGTACCATGGCCACATACAATAAGCCGACCCTTATGAGGCGCATATTTTTTCTATAAAAACAAATGATAAATCAATGCATGCATTTATAAACAAGAAATGATCACATGATAGTCACCTGACATTCATTAGGAATGAAATCTGTACTTCTGGTTGGTTGATTAAATGGTATTGATTTAACACTGCCACCATATCTCCATGTTTGACCATGGTCATCACTTAACAGACACGCCATACCCCTGGATATATACTTGTTAATGTTGTTATTGGTGAAATGACCGCATACAATTAACCGACCTTTGTGTGGTGCAAAACGTTTCTATTGTATATATAGAAACAAGATTCATTAGTATAAATTTATTCATATGCAAAATGTTTAAAGGCCCATTATTCAATCCCAGGTTATCACATTAGTGTTATCTTATCATTAGATCCATAATTACATAGGACTGTTCTTTTGTTCAGGACAAATTTTTTCTGTAGTTCTGCCTCACAACTGTTTTTCACACCTAAACAGTAATCCTGATCTGAACTGGGCCTGTTCAAACATGAGTTTACGAAGTGAAATATGGAAGCCAAAATGCTAGGTACTGTGGCCAAGCTGGTTAAAGTTTGCCTAAAACTAAAAGATCGAATCCAGGCAGATATTTTGCCAAACAATGCATGCTAGCATATCTGATAAAAAGTATCCCCAATACCATTTTCTACATACAGGTAAAAAATCCATCAAAAATGTCATCATTGGAAGATGGAAATGATCATATTTTTTTTTTTGTAAAACATAATTACAATGAAGCTGTTTTCTGCAGAATTCATAAATTGAAGTTTTTCAGTGTGTTTGAAATCCCTCAACATTTCAAGATCTTTCAGGTGTATATAAACCTCAAGTGTGGATGTTGAAAGACGTCAACTTCACATTCAGATTTTATTTGCATTTCAAGACCTCTAGCCCATGTGCAAAGGGAGTTACATTTTTATAATGGAATAAATAGCGAAATACTATATACATATGCCAAACAATTAGCGATCCAAGAACATAAACAAAAACATATACATACACTAAAACACTCCAAACTTTAAGTATTCACAATTTCCTGATGGCTCTGAAAAGCCTTACAAACATATGTATATAAATTTCTTATAATGACTTCATCTTTTGACCATACGTAACAAACGGTTTAACTTACAATCATTTTGATGCACGAACAACTCTCATGGAATGTATTTGACCCTTGAATTATGATATTTAGAACATTCAAGAAGAAAAGGTTTTCATCTTCTACCCTATTAGAAAATGTTTTTCATCTTCTACCCTATTAGAAATTTTTTTTTTCTTCTACCCTATTAGAAAATGGTTTTCATCTTCTACCCTATTAGAAAATTTTTTTTTTCTTCTACCCTATTTGTGCTTCAGATGTCAACTTACCTGTATTCCATAGCCTGGTCCAGGTTGAAATTCAGTTGTTCCTATTTGAGTTGATATATTAATTGGTTTACTCCATGTAGCACCATCATCAAAACTCTTCAAAATATGAGTAGTTTTTGGAGTACATGATGCTAAATGTGCACAGTCAGCATAAACTATGATGATAATTTCTTTTTCTTCGTCCACCATGATTGCCCCTAAACTTGAGCCATCTCCAGTTTTTAAATCATCTAATAAAAACTGTTGTGGTTTCCATGTATAACCTGAAGATAAATTTGTTGAAAATGATTTTATTTGGTTATTATAAACAAAAACCCACAGAGTAATCATGAGCCCTTTGTGCAGTATTAATCATGCTTTCTGTTTCATACCTCCATCTAGAGATCTTCTTATTGCCAAAAATTTGCGACCTTCATCACCACCATTAAACTTTCTTGCCTCTGAAGCTGCAATCAGGGTTCCCCTTGGAGTGGAAGTAATAATTGGTATCCTGTAGAGGGACACTTCTGCTTGGTCTTTGATCCATAATAACTGTTCTTCAATCACAGTGGGCGTTACCTGTCAAATGATCAGAATAACGTTTGTACGTCATACATTGTTAGCTGCAGCTGAGTACCTTGTAGCCGCAGTAACTGTGGGTATTGTAGGTTGGTGCTATTAAATAAATAACTTCACTTTTCTCTAAGTATATAAGCCTTCCATTTTTTTAAGTCTAATTACTGATCCTTGATTATTTGACTTTACACATAATTTTGAGTTAAAAATAAACTAGACTAGACCACACCACACTATTATGCTGAACTATTCCATATGGGGAGGGGGTGGGGGCTAGTCACCGTATTTGAATTTGAGTATACATATATGTGCTGCCCTTTGGGGTGCCTAGCCTTTTGGTCTAAAATGGGGTCCACTTTGTATTATTTTTTATTTTGCTCGGTCTAAAATGTGGTCCATTAATGTCCTTTACCAAATCATAACTACCATTAATTGCCCCAAAATGTTGCCTCCTAAGGAAAACTTTCATATTTTAAAAATCTGTAATGGACTAAAATGGGGTATTGTCCAAAAGGGCAGCACATATTTTTGGAAAATAAAAAAATTATTTAAAAAAAAAAAAAAAAAAAAAAATGGGGTATTGATTTTTGGTCAAAATGGGTCTACAATGGAACCTGGGGTTTCAAGCACTGGCCACACACTCCTATCAGAGCTGGCCACTGGTACCACCCCTGGGATTCTATATACCATATACCATGCCATATCATACCAATGATACCATACTATACCCTACCCAAACATACCACAATACTGTTTACTAATATCACTAATATTGACCTTGACAATTGTCTACATGTTTCCTCCTACATCAGAGAATACTGAACCCCTATGTATACATTGTCTGATGGCCCTCATTGGACATCTTTTGAAATAAGTCTACTAAAACAGTTTTTTTTAAATAAATTTTATGCATAATAGTATTCAATTATTAATCTATCAACTTGACTACGACAATACAGTAATTTAAGTCAGTAACTTCCATTCCTACTGAAAACTGTAAAAGTGAAAAAAATTACTAAAATAAATGTACTAACATTTTTGAAGGTGCAATATCCTGGGGTAGAATAAGCAAGAATGATAAACAGTGTATAAACAAACAACATAGTCCATGAATTTACGCCGCGAGGAAACAGTGAGAGGCGTCTTATACACCAACCGATAACTAAGTCATGTGATAACGCCCGCATTCAGGAGAATAAAAGAAAGAACACATGATAAAATCGATAGGGGTCATTTAAGGTCACTGTAAATTAGTGTGTCTGTCGTGTATTTTCTCCAGTGTTTATTTACTTGTCTGTTATTATTATTATTATATATACCGGTACGAGTTTTAGTATGATGTCATTTGCAAACATCTGTCACAGGTATAATCATAGGAGACCTAGGCGGAATTTGTTGTTTTGAAACAACAAATAAAATTTGAATAAACAAGGCCAAATATTTCCCCACAGCACAGGGCCACACAGTTAACACTACAGTTCATGATCACAGTCCCTAAATATAAAGCAAAATGCGGGCTCATTATTTACTCAGTTTTGTATAAATGCGATGTGTGTGTGTGAAATCACTGTTCCTCTTCTATGTGACAGAGATGGCATGTGTGTAAATGTACCAGGGAAAGAAAGCTCACGTATCGAATAGACACGTAATGCTAGTAATATATGGTAAAGAGCCATGTTCGATTTGAGGCCGTGTAACTCTGTGTCGAATCTTATAGAAGTCAAAGGTTAACAATTGCTATCACAGCCAGCACCTGCCTTCAGTATAAAAAAATTTTGAAACACAGGTCATTCCTTCGCTGTGTCTGTTTTTGGAATATAAATTTTGTAAAAGTGAACATTAGACAAAAATCAAGGAAAAGAAGAACACTGTCATATAATTTATTTCTTTTAGCATAGAGGGCATTTAACCTAACCAAAACAAAGGGTCATGAGCCAAGAAAAGGGTTGGTGATATTGTATTGTCATGCTTAGAATACCACTTCCGCTATTTTTTATTTGATGTTTTTGGAACTGCTCGCATGAGATATCGAATGTTGTATTTTTTACGTTAGTGTAAAAACTGAATGACGTTTTCGTAAACTGTATGACACAGAAAATACTCGTGGAGGAGCAGTGACGTGTATACCTACACCTGTGTAACTGTATAATTTCTCAATCTCAGTCACAATCTTGTCACAAGTGTATCATTGTCAGTCACCATGCCTCCTAAGTTTAAACGCCACCTTCAAGATGAAGATTTGTACGGATCCAGGCCTACAGAAAGGGTAAGAATACATTATTACTACTAACAGGAGCGTTGAAGTAATCTCCATGCAACAAATGTGCTAGCATCATCACATGAATTTTCACGTTTGTAGAATAGTTTCATTGAATCGCTGTGTAGAAATGTAGAATTGTCAACGAAAGATAATTTCTTCAGTCAGCAGTGCAATAAAATACCAGATGACTGAAAGACATCTTCATGTAAAGTGTAGATGTATTTTGAGTAAAGGTGTCACCTAAGAGGGCATGTGTGTATGAAACCTTGAGGCTTGACTGGACATCATACATCGACATCATCAATCTAGTATCATTTCTCATGAATGGCATGATAAGAGGCAGGAGATATTTAGTATGTGTATGAATGTATGATTGGTTTGTTTTGTTTTTTCTATGACTGAGTGTGATGCGTGTGTGTATATAAAGAACATTTGTTATGTATATATTTATTTTTATAACAGTGTAACCAGCAATACATTATACTAAGCATGTCAGTCAGGGCCTTGGACCTCGATTAGTTCAGAAAGAACTACTGTCCTTGGTCCTCACCAGAATTTTATTTTGTCCCTAGACGTTGTATTTTTTCTCTCTCTTTCATTTCTATATATCTATTCAATATCTGTATAAACTGTATAAGTTCTGGTGAAATAAATTTCAATTCAATTCAATTCAATTCAATTCAATTCAATTCAGATATAAGTGGACTATCCAAACAAGAATGTAAATCACATCTCATATGAAACTAGTTTATTTTT
>NC_135558.1:11952500-12040000 GCF_964340395.1 Glandiceps talaboti | reverse complement strand
GAGTTGGTTCTAATCACGTAGTGATGCTATCGATGTCATCTCACAGCAAGAAGAATTAAAATACCAAATTAAAATTTGCACCTGTTTTCTGGACATAGCTTCATTAGAGAAATAGATCATTAGCAAAATGCCTGACATGGTAGGGAAAAGGCAAGAGCAAAATACCCACACAATTGGACTCTATACTGTGAACCTGGAAATTTTCTCTAAAGACTTATTTTCATTTATTTCGCTGGACAACAAAAACACAAAAATAAATATGTAATAAAATGCCTTCTTGTACATGAACAACATATACCAGTCTGGTAATTAGTAAAATTTAGTCTTTGAGAACTAGTTGAAGACTGAAACAACGCATAATTTTCTAGTGACGAGAATATCTAGATTTACAGTGTATTACCATGACGCTATCTCTAGTGCAATGACCCATTTCATCCTGTTCTTTGTCATACAGGTTTAAAGTCTGGTCCATTTCTGTAACATATAATATTCTGCAAAATAAAGAAATACTTATATTCCTCACAAAGCTGATGTCCTATTTATCATTGTTAATGTTTTCTTTTGACTCTTGAGTTTTCTTATTATGGTATTTATAGTAAAATAACAAGTCTTGCTTTGTAATGTTCACCATTTACTTACTTAGTTTTTGGATATGTCGAAGTCAGCATTATTCTCTGTAACTTTAGCATTTTAGGAGTTAATTAATTGTTTCTATTTTTCAAATACTTAAAGGAGAACACCACCACGCTAGAAAATAAAGACATTTTCATTAACTTTGGGTTTTAGCGTTACATAAATTTCGTGCGATTGCCAAGAAACACTGAATTAAACTTCATTGTCCTAATAGTCTTTCAGTGTTGCCTCATTGGGGGTTAGCAGAAATGCATATGTGTTAGACAAACAATAAATATTCATCACTGTCTGAAGGTAATAAGCACTTAGGAGTCATGAATATTTATTGTTCCATCTAATACATACACATGCATATCTGCTGACTCCCATAAAGCATACACTGACCAATAAATATTCATGATTTTGAAGGTAATGAGCACTAAGGAGTCATGAATATTTAGTGTTCATCTAATACATATATATGTATGCTGATTCCCATGAAGCATATACTGCCAGTCACACACAGAAGAGTGATGTAAAACTAAATTTAATTTGGTGTTTCTTGGCAAAATTGTGAAATTTGTGCAATGTGAAATCATGAAATGACTCTCCAAAACCTGAACTTTACACAATTGTCTTTATTCCTGGCCACAGCCTAGAACACCGGAAGCACTCACAAATATCCCCCACACCACACTAGCACTAGCATGTCATGGGTTTTGGTCATATTTTTTTATCAGAATATAGACTTCCTTTATAAAGTGGCTGAGCAAGTAATAATCAGAAAATAGTAATCAAGTTAGGTTTACTGATAGTAACTTATAAACAGGGGTGGGGGTGGGGGTGGGCTTATTGAGTTTAGAATATCAAATGATTTGTCTACATTTTACGAATGAAATAAATTGGTACTTTGAAAAAAAAAACCTCTGTTTTGAATTGAATATAAATTTATAAGTGTGCCAAAAGTTGATGGCTAATGCAAATAATCCCTGAAAACAATGATGTCATATGTATTGTTATATATGTGTATATATACCGGGGGGTATATGAAAAAAATGTCTGACAACAAACAATGCAAAAAGAATTTGTAGGCAGACACTTTTCGTAAGGAAATACCATCAATCACGCCAAATGAATATTGGTCAAACTTATATCATATATAAATGCTGATCACAGAAGAATGGTGAACACACAAGGGGGAGGGGGTGGGGTATTTCTAAATGCAGAGTGTTCCCCAAATTTTCAGACCATGGCATGTGGCCCAACTTCAAACCATCTATTCTTGCATAGTCCAAAAACAGACATATTGTCAAAATAATCCGGTCAGTTACCTTTATTTCTGATGATGTGAAGATATTTCTAAAGTATAAAACATTTCCTGTTATCGGCCCCATGATTAGAGAATTTTCAGACAAGATGGAAATCAACCCATTTTATGAAATTTTTTGTGAGAAAGTGGCCCCTTTGAGTGGTGAATACCAGTAAACCTTCTATGGGAGTATCCCCATCCACCCCTACCTCCTACCTGGGGTTTAAAGTGGACACTGACATCAAACATTTTTATGTGGCCTAATGAATAATTTCAGAGTAAGTGATTGTGGGTCAGCCAATCTACATTATTTTCCTATCATAATGCATTAATTAATGGTTGCCAAACTTGTAACTTCATAACTGTCCAAGTGACAAAGGCATGAAGGAGTGACCCAAGTGACTTGTGTCACCCCCTTCATGTCTTTGTGGAAGGGACAATTAGGAAGACATATTAGCCACTAGTCTGGCAAGCTACACTAATATCATTTACTACACTCATTCCAATCATATTGAACATTCCAAAAACACAGACAGCCAGTCACTAGTTGACAATCACCACACTATCTCAAAGAACAATTTATTTCTCAAAATAGTACACAAACTGTATTTACCATCAAAATCTCTCAATGCTATAGATGGAAAATGTTACACAAACAAACTACAAGATAACTCCCTAGCCTTGGTATAAAAAAAATATCTACATGACAAAAAGACAGCCATTTCTATCAGGTTGTCAAAAAAAGTGGGGTTACCATACCCCTTTGTAGAATTGTGAGGTCCACCCAATGATGAAAACATTGTCTTCTCTTGTTATGCAAATTTTCTATGACACTACTATTATTTTCTGGTTAGGACCCGCAAAATGAGGTGCATATGCCAACTTTAATTTGTGTTAGCTTGCATGCAATGTAAGAGAAATATTTGAAAATATATGAAAATGGTGAATGCATAGATTGCTGGATGGATGTTGGAGAGCTTTGCACTCTTGGGCTGGAAATACACTTTTGTTTAATAATAGTCTGCATGAATTTTTCAAAAATTTTGACTATTTTGGTAATTTAACAATGGTTTTAGATTGGCATTGGTAAAACTATTCAGTGAAATGTCATTATTTGAATTTCAGTATTGTTAGTTTATTACATGAGATTTGTGTTGAGCTACAAAAAAGGCTTTAGATTGGCATTGGTCGTAATATTCAGTGAAATGTTCTTCGGGAGTTCCAGCATCTTGAGTTTATTACTTGCTCTCTGTTGAGTTAAACAATGGCTTTAGACTGGCATTGACAATAATATTCAGTGAAATGTTCTTTGGGACTTCTGCATCTTGACTTTGTTACTTGCTTTGTGTTGGTGGTGCCCACATACTACCAGCTTGTTTATTGGCAGAGCGTGATGGGGCAAAACCAAGTAACTTCTGAATATTCTGGGGGAAAAAAGAAAAAGAAATACATTAGTCTCATTTTGTTTTGGTATATGGAGACATTTTGTGTTTCATGTTCATAAAATGTTTACTTTTTATCTATAATCCTTCCTTTATGTGATTATATTCAACTAATGGTAAATATTCAGAACAACTGAATTGAGGTTCAGTAGTACTACATTGTATAGGCATGGAGAAGTGTGTGTGTGTGTGTGTGTGTGTGTGTGTGTGTGTGTTTGTGTGTATGTGTGTGTATGTGTGTATGTATGTGTATGTGTGTATGCGTGTGTCTGTCTGTCTGTGCCTGTCTGTCTGTCTGTGTCTGTCTGTCTGTCTGTCTGTCTGTGTGTTTGATAACAACAAATCAATTTGTACTGGGCTGACTGCAGTGAAATGTTGTAATGATCTTATTTTTGGACTGCTAGTTGAATAGCTTGAGGCAAAGTCTTGTTTATCAGCAATTCAAATTAGGTCTAAAAAAAGTAAATTTTAGTAAAAAAAAAAACATAAGCTAAAAAATGACACCCTCAAACCAAAAAACAACAGGCTGACAAAGACTAACTCACCTGACGAATAGACATAGTGCATAAGATATAGAGAAAAATAAATGAACAATCTGTGTAGTCTTCACCAAGAAGATTTCGATGAGACAGACCTTGTATCCATGAGATGGGAACAAATGGTAACTTGGCAACCACACGGCCATCAAATCTGCACAGAGAAGATAATAGAAAAGTGATTTGAGAACCAAATTTACATCACTTATGAGATTGTTTCTTTCTCTAGACATCACTCACAAAACTGTATGAATTTTATTGAACAATGTTTTTTATGGTTCAAACATTAAAGCTGGGCTTGATTTTACTTTTGGTAACGCTTTGTAAGACTAGGAGTACTGTATTGCTAACTTTACAGTTCATATCATTATGTATATCTTGTTTCATCACCAGCTCTTCAATTTTGATCCTATATAAAGCTCTTGATTTCTCCAAAGTTTACTTAAACATACCCTCAAATATGGCATTAACCCTTTATTAGTTTCCGCACCAGCACATCTTTGTTGATACATAATGGGGAGGTTAAACAAAATCTTTTCACAAAGCAAAGCTTGTTAAAACAAGAGCATTGGGGCTTTGCCTGTATGAGGGCGCTAATCCAGCTCAATACAATAATTTATGGGGCTCACTGTAATAAACTCCAAATACTCACATTGAATTAAACATTCCCATTAAAGCAGTAAAGGCAAAGCCAATAGCAAACATGGATTTCATCTTCACCATTGATAAATCGCGATTATTATTTTTCAGCTTCTCTTCTTGGCGTTCTGTAGAATGGAAATGAAAACATTTATGAAATACAAAATGGATATAGCTTGAACTGGAAAGCCCTTGATTCAGTATTACTTTTAAGAAAATGATTGCTAATTAGACAATGTGATTATTTACACTGATGTAACATGATTGCTCATTGGACACTGAAATTGTCTATTTTGATGTGAAATGCTTGTTCATTGGACAATATAGTTATCTATTCTGATGTAACATGATTGCTTATTGGACTGTAATTTGTTTTACATGATAGTTGTACATTTTTAAACAGTACAAATAGCTACAAGTCATTCACAACGACGACATATTTGCACATTTATCTTCCCTCCATAAAAACATTTAAGTTGAAATTTGATGAACATTGTCAGGATTACAATAATATTAGGTGATACATCATCTCCTCGCATTTTTCGTTTCGTTGTTTCTAAAAAATATGATTTAGACTTGAACAGATAGAATACATACCCAGTTTCTTCTTTTGTCCTTTGTCAATTGACTCTCCAACATTTTCCTTTGTTCTTTCCACTGTCAAAGAAAAAAATGAATAGTGTTGTAAATCACGCACAAAATCAACATTTAATGTTAAAACATATGTTATATCTACAATCTTACAAAACTGAAGCTCACTGCTGGTGATACACAGTAGTAGTATTTCAGCCAGTAGTGTACTCGCCAAATAACAGGTGTACAAACACCTTCAGTTAACATTTTAGGTCAGTTCTCAGCATTGATCATTTTGTGAATCATATAGTTTTATACCTGAACTTGAGATGCAATATTTTTCCATTGTTTTCATACTATATTGTCATGGTAAACAGTTCGTCAATGGCAGTGTCAAGTAATGTTGTCTGGGAGAGATGATGGGTAATTTGCATAATGATTTGCATATCAATAGCATGTAAATTTGCTTAATAGTGAACACATTGCAAGTCCTCAACACTGAACCTAGTCTGTAAGGTACTCCGTGACGGTGCGCCCTCAAACATCGACCAACCCCTAACTGTGAGAGGAGGCCGGTGAGGGCGAAACGTCACGACGTATCTTACAGTCTACACTGAACCATACTTTTGACATGTTCATATTTAACATGCATACATACATGAAGATTGAGGTCAACCATTTCTATTCCTGTGAAAGTTGAATGCTGTACCAGCAGAATCTTTTGATGAGATATTTTTGACATTTTTAGCAAATAAAAAAAATTGATTGATCACTGCAGTGCATATGTTGGCTGCAAAAAATATCTGCTTTGTGGACAAGTATTTTTTCTTCAGACAAGTACCAGTGCTTTTTGTTTTCTAGTTGTCAAGTGGGCGAGTGATTTTTTTTCATTATTTTGAGTCATGCACAATATTGTCATTCAAAGATTACTACCACTCGAGGATTATAGAACCCTTCTACAGCATGGCAGAAACTTGCCAAGCATAATGCCGTGGATGGAAGGATGGTGTGAGCACTGTGCTTTTCTATTTCTAGAGAGAACACTGTTAATTCTCTTTCTCCCTAAGGGTATTTCTTTGTAGGCAAGTTTTCTCCCAACTTACACTTAGTTGATAAATAAGTACAAGTTGGGAGAAAGAGGATTCTATTCAAATTTATAAAGTACAATTGCAGACAACTACCTAGCTATATGATTTACTTGTGTATTTTTCCTATAAAATAGTATATGTAATTAACATTTAGGCCTAATAAAAAAGTGTGTGGTTCCAATTACGCTCAATTTTAGAATAGGTGGAGTAGGTAGATTTTTTATTTTATTTTATTATATTTTTTTATGTGTGAGTGTCTAGTTCAGGTAGTTATGTTTTCCAACATGTAGTTATGTTTTGCCAGCATGTAGAATAGGCCTTTCCAAAATTCCTATATATCTGTGTTATTTATTTCTTCTCATCAGATATACAGCCATTACAGATTGGAAGAACAGTTTTATATTGTCTCTTTTAAGTTGGTGTCAGATTCCGCATCCACTATTTCTGGCGAGACCACAATTTTCATGATTTTTTTTTCTCGAATATTTAGAAAAAAGTTTAGGGTCAGCAGTGAAAAACTAGGTGGGATCGGGTAACCGGAACCAAACAATTTTTATCTTTAGGCCTTACATAAAACTGCACACAATACCAAACTGCATCCTTATGTACACTAATTTCATAATGTGAGATACATCACTCCTTGTATGTGTACTTACATTTTTTACTCTGCTTTTCAACTTCTGATTTCAACTTCTGGTATTTTTCTGTTCTATAAACTAATAAGTATGTGATTCCTGTACAGAAATGAAGAAAAAGTGATATTATTTACTTTAGTTAGTTAAAGATTGGTACATGTAACTCTATATGAACTATATTAGGTGCATTCAGAATACAAATTTAGCTTACAGTATGGTAAATGGATCCATGAACTTGTGATGCCTGCAAATGGTAGCATGTAGAATAGGCCTTTCCAAAATTTACCATGTCGAATTCCTGTCTGTGTGTACCTGTATACATGGTTATTTGGTTAATCAGAGAGCACTGTTGCTTTCCTGATGTCTGAACAATATGAAAAACATCCCTGATTTACACTTCTACAGAATACCAAGGGACAGAGCTCATAAGAAACGGCACTATGAGATGTTGATACCCCCAATTTGAGCGAGGGCACTGTATTCTCAATTTCCTGTTTGAAGTCTGAATGGCCTATTCATGACACCCATTAACAATGGTGTACAAATCCGGGCATGACTTATAAAATGACAGAATGTCTGCAGTGTCATGCATAGCTGAAAGTCAGTTGAGAAAAGAGGCACTGTCACACATGTACGTAACTTCAGGATATTTGATACATGTAGTAACAATTAAAAACACAAAACCTGCAGGAGAAAAAAACTTGTCTGGTCAGCTGCCAGCTGGCTCGACAAAAACCTTACTAACACTGCTACATTTTATCATCTGACTCAACAAAATCTTAGAACTAAAATATATTTGTTGAGCAAGACGATAAAATGTAGCAATGTTAGTAAGATTTGTGTTGAGTCTGATTACTTAAACTGGGCTTTAGCGTCTACTCTCTGAACTAGGATAAATGTACCCAGCACGAGAAAAAGTTTGGATCTCATATCCTTGGTGTTTACATGTGTGGGGGAGGAGTTTACAGGCATTGTGTTTTAACTATGAAAAGTCCATTCTGAATCCCCCCCCCCCAAGAAACTGACCACTCCCTAGCAATCAACTAATACATTTTCCTATTTCCTGTATTGCAATTATAATTCATTACAATATGTGTCCGATCTGGTGACATTTTGTAGGAATTTGCGTGAAATTATATTACAACAAGTGTTAATTTTGGTCACACGTAATCCCAGCCCACAAGTGACTGTGGAGCCATTGGAAACCATACATTACCATGGTGCACGTAAAGGCTCGACTGGACTGCCAAACAGGTTTTCAGATCACACGTAAACTATGTAGTGTTCTTGACATTTAAAAAACCTATAAGTAGTATGGCCTTGACTAACCTTCAGCCAACAAGGCTGTGCAAATGGAAATCACAACAATCAGAAGTGTATCCTCAATCATGGTAAAAGACCCAATGTACCGTACGCTGAAAATAACAAGCGAAGATTCTTAGAGGGCGAAAGACCACGTAAGTTTGTTCTTATTACCGGCGTGCTGCCTTTTGAAAAAAACACTTTTTTGTTCGAGTGGTGGTATGAGAATTGATAAACAGAAGATACCAAAAGTAGGTCTGACAGAAACGATATCTATTACAGAATATTTAGATATGGCTCTGTAAAATAATAACAGGTTCTTATTTTGTAAACAGGATATTCTTTTTCCGATAGCTTACGGAGTGCAAAGCGTGTTCATTATCATGGCGGCCAATAAAGCGCAAGGCGATGCTGCTCCGACGAAAAACGGATATCCACGCCTACCGTTCCTCATTGGGGTTGCAGGGGGGACAGCATCTGGAAAGGTAAAGTATATAAAAAGACGATGAACCAGTATTTCGGGAAATATGTCACTATATTGTCGGGGAAAAGTACTAGAACTCCGTATGTTGCATTCGTCAATGCAGTGTCAACAGTGTTGACGCACGGAGCCACGTGGTTCTTTGTGTAATTTTGCAAACGTCAACATATTAGAACTACAGAAACATACTGATATGGGTATCGTTAAAAACACAGCAAACATTTTCACAATTCTGTTTTGCGAAAAAGGTTTGAAATTTATCATGTTCAGTGAGGCGCAGCTGCCACAACGTGAGACACATTGCATGATTGCTGAACGTTGCGTCACGAAAGTTGACTACAGACACTCGCACTGCGAGAAAGACTTCCGTGTTTTATTCTTTAAGTTATTAAAGTTCACAATATGATCACAGTATCACCTTTATATTCGCAGTGAAACCACGGGCGATCAAAACGCTATTTGTTAGCGCGCATCCTGCTCAAAATATTTTCAGTTCATGACGACATGCCCCCTTGCACTTTCTGTGTCATGCGTGGGCTGGGATACAGTGAACGTTTGTTTAGTCTTCATTTATTGCAATAACATGTTACCATTTATCAATATCATTAATTTATGCGAAAAAAAATATTAGAGAAATGAAAAAATCTATACTAAGGTTTATTAAAGGCCAGGTATACAATCCCAGGTTCTCTCAGTGGTATGATAATTGATGTGGCAATGGACTCGCCAGACGTCCTTGAAATCCTTTGTGGTAAGCTTTCACCTTCCTTTTCTTTTAGTCGTCGGTGTGTCAGAAGATAATGGAAGAACTAGGCCAACACGAAGTAGACAAGAAACAAAGACAGGTTGCTACGATAAGTCAGGAAAGTTTCTACAGAAATCTTACAGAAGCCGAAAAAACCAAAGCCTTCAAAGGACAGTTTAATTTTGACCATCCAGGTATGAAGTAAATATATCTTAATTTATATGTTCAGTTGTGTGTAAGTGGTTGTGTATTAGTTTATGCCAACAAATGTGAGTCTATTCAAGTATGTATATACATTTTTACACGTTTATTGCTACCTTTAGTCTGCAAAGGTACACCATGATGGGCAGCCTCAGGCATCAGTTAACCCCTTTGATGTAGGAGAAAGGCCAGCTAGAGCTGAGCAACAGGACATATCCGACAGTCTATATTACTTTATCATATGAGGGAAACATTAGAACTGTGTCATTGAACACATTGAAGATGATAATATGATAACTAGGCAAAGCCCATAAGCTCGCACAGGGTGCATTGTAAGTGTAACCAGCTGCCTCATGATATTGTAGATAGTGCCCTCCGTGTGGAGAATGCCCATAGTATATATTGAACACGCATGCGTAGTCACTGCGCCACAATGCATCCTTGGGTGAAACCACCACAAAAACTTCGCTTAGTATATAGGATACGCATGCGTACTAGTCATGTGCCACTACGCGGCTGCTGCGCGAGCTATAAATTAGGCTTGGGTTAAGGGTCAAGGGAGACTAACCATATTTCAATTTGTTATCATAGTTCGAAGTGCCATAGTTCATTTTGAATCCAAGATATTACAGTATGGACAGTGTAGTTTTAGGAGACATTTCCGTGATATCATTAATAACGTCATCATTTCAATATTTTCACAATTTTATTGTAGATGCCTTCGACCATAATTTGTTCAAACAGACCTTAATCGATATCAGTAAAGGAAAAAGTGTCAAGATCCCAGTCTACGATTTCAAAACACATGCTCGGTAAGTACCAAGTGTAAGACTATACTGAACTACAGTACGCGGAGACTTGGAAGACTACATGTAACTGGGGAAAATAAAATAAAAAATTGAGGACATTTTCCTTAAAAAACTAAAAGTGAAAAACAGACTCAAAACGTTTGAAGATTATGACACTTCAAAAAAAAAATGTCCCAAGGGGACGGGTGTCAGTCTACATGAACCCCAAAACTGCTAAGGTGTTAAACATTATACTCAGTGTGAATTATGTTCCAAGGAAATTTTCAGTTTATAGTACAGAACAAATACACTATTGACGGAGGACGATACTGACTACCTGGGATCTATGCTCATCAGTTGTGGCCTATCCAACATCGTCACATTCATTCAGTCCCAATCTGTTACTATGCCCTCTAGTGGCAGTGAGTGAACAAGGCTAGAGGTTCTAGTCAAATGCTTTCACGTTTGCAGTTGTGTGACATCGTTTACAAACAATTTTCAGAAGACGTCAACCAATGTTTGTATGATTCTTTCCCTCTTTGTAGGAAAACTGACGAATACAGTATAATCTATCCAGCTGATGTCATCCTCATAGAAGGTATTCTAGTTTTTTACTTACCAGATACCAGAACCATATTCCAGATGAAGTTATTTGTAGATACAGATCCAGATACGAGATTGTCCAGAAGAGGTAGGTCATAGGTGGTCCCATACCAAGTGCTGGGTGAATTCACTCAACAAATGAGAACGTGTAATGTGCCAAAACATATGGGTACAGTTCTTTAGAGTGCTCTGTTTGAAAAGAGCATGAGCACAGAGTGCAGACAACAATGTTATCGTTATTGTTTGGTGGTTCTCTTTCTTTCAATTTCGAATGTTGAGTGTATATATTGTAAGACGGATATTGATTAGGTACTCGTAAGTACAAGATTTGGTACAGGAACGCCTATGGTGTTGTGTCAGATGTATGTAACGAGCACTCACAAAAGAACGAACAACACTAACGTAACAGCCAAAAAGAAATCGCAAAGTGTGCAATTGGTTTGAGACCAACAGGAGACATTTTTTAATACCGTTGTGAATATTTTAACACTATTTAGAATATTGTTTTCATTTTCTCAAGAATTCAGAAATTACAAGATTCCTTGACACTCTTGGTACTTTAGAACTCAGCAAGTCTGAGGGTGATGGCCATAAGAGTTGGTTCAGTCTATGTATACATTTGTTAACTCCATTTCTCAAACATGTGACATCTTTCACTCCAAAGTCTGTTCATGGACAAATGCTAATGTTCACATTTATCCTCACTATATTGCCAGTACTCAGAGATATCAATGAAAGAGGAAGACAGTTGGAACAGGTCTTAACACAGTACACAACATTTGTAAAGCCAGCGTTTGAAGAATTTTGTCTTCCAACCAAGAAGTATGCTGATGTAATCATTCCAAAGGGTGTTGAAAACAAAGGTTAGTGAAGTATTAAAATAACGCTGGGAATTTATCAACTGTACAGAGAATATGATAAAAATTTGGTTTCTTTGTGTTATTTTAGCACAACTGAATACTAAAAGTAATTCAGTAGGACTATAGCTGAAACAAAATGTGTCTGTCTGTCTGTGTGTGTGTGTGTGTGTGTGTGTGTGTGTGTAAACAACTTAGTCAAAAACTGGCTGATTGATTGCCTTGAGATTTGGTGGCTCAATAAAAAATTGTTCAAATGAAACATGATCCATATCAAATCAGGAGTAACCCCCCACCACCACCCGGGTGCTATTACAGTTTGCTGTCTGTCCGTCCTTGCATGCATCTGTTCGAAAAGAGCTCAAGCACAGAGTGCAGACAACGATGTTATCATTATTGTTTGGTAGTTTTCTTTCCTTCAATTTCGAATGTTGAGTGTTATATTGTAAGATAGATTCTGGTTGGCTACTTGGAAGTATGAGATTGGGTTCAGGAAAAACCTATGGTATTGTGTCAGATGTAGATAATGGGTGCCTACAAAAGAATGAACAATAAAAGTAAAAGCTAACAAGAAATCACAGCGAGTACACTACATCGGATTTGAGATTGGACCCTTGTGTACATGTGGTGCTTGTTTCTAATATTTGTGTCTAAGATCTTGACAGGAAACAATTTGTCACCGATATCTACGCCATCAAAGCACAAATTTGATAAAGTTATTCTCTATCTCATTACAGTGGCAATAAGTTTGATAGTGCAGCACATTAAAGACATTCTGAATGGTGGTTTGAAAACTTTGAATGGTAACGGTAACGGTAATGGTAGTAGATCCCTGATTAGACCACCACCACCAGATTCAACAGTATCCTCCAACAGCAGCAGCAGTCGACCTCACTGACAAGTCACTCAGCTGTGTATATGTATAGGGGTGTGTTACAAGAAAACAATTACAAGGTATTATTTTATAAAAATACAACAGTGTGGAATGAGAAGGGAATTTATACGTTCATAACTATGAGCATTCCATCACTCTAACACTGTTGTGCTTCATATTAGAACGATGGGTGTTCTAAAAAATGGAAGAAAAAAAAACACTGCAATGTACCATAATATGAATGCTATAAAAATCATAGTGTTGCTTAGAAAACCAGAAAGTTTTCTATGAAAACACTGCAGTGTTCCATGAAATATGAATTCTATAACAATCATAGCTTTACATAAGAAGACCAAAGGGTTTTCTATAAAAAAAAAAAAATTAAAAAAAAAAAAAATGGGGGTTCTATAATACTAGTGTTACATGAGCAGGCCAATGAGTTTTCTATAAAAATGCCAGAGTTACAACAAATATGAGTTCTATAAAAATCTTAGTGTTACATGACAAAACCAACATGTTTTCTATAAAAAATACTAGTTTTCCATAAAATATGGGTCCTGTAAAAGTTATAGTTTCCATGAGAACATGGATGAATTTGCTATAAAAAACGCTGCGATGATTTATATCTCCTAAGAATTCGTAGAAAATACCAGTTTTCCATGAGAGCGAAAGAATGCTCCAAATGTAGTCTGTATAATCTTACATCATTGAGTTTAATGTAGTACCAAGAATTTGCCACAAGTATTTGGCAACATGAAATTCAGAATTTTTTCCATTGTGTGTGATAAGATCATGCATAACAATGCAGGTGATGTATATGATAGTATTAATTTGGATACTGTATCTCACTGCCTTATATGATAGAAGTGACAAACAACGAGAATGATAGGCATTTCATGTCGTTCACTTTTAAAAGAAAAAAAAATTTGTTCTTGCATCCCTTCCACTTTAATTAAAGTAGCCATATGGGTGCGGATTTGGTTTTTATTTTTAATTTTTAATCTAAAGAATAGTGTTATCATGGCTTCCTACTTGAAACATCTATGTGAAACAACATAGACCATGTCTCTGTTGGTAACTCAATACATTGCAAAAAGCTTAAATTTGTGTAAAAAGTTTGTTATGTACGTACGATAACAAACATTTTATATGTTTATAATGTTTTGCAGTTTATTTAGTTACAAATAAGGACTTGGTATATGTCGTTTTGCATTGATTTTTCATGTAGGAAGCCATGATAAAATTGTTTTATAGATTAAGAATCTAAAATAAATGGCAAATCCTCAACCATACAGCTATTTTGAGGCACAGTTGCTATACAAGTCTTCATTCATTCGTGGAATAGTATCAAAGGTTTCAAAACAATTAATTTGTTGGGTTGTTTATCCATTTTACTTTGCTGTTGCTGTAAATGTCTGTTTGCATACATTCAATACGCCATATTCCAGTTATAGGAAAGATCAAAGATTTCATGGTTTGGCCACTAGGAGTGCTGTTCACAAGCCATTTGGTGGCAGGAAGTGAGGGCCAGAATAATGGAGTATTGTAGTATAAAGACAGCAGAGATGAAGTGACCACACATTCTCTATGTTGTTCCCACAATACTACTTTACCTAGTGACAACCAGTAATCAAAAACATGCCTAGCCACTATTGTAATACTCTATTAAGATCACACAGATTTCAGTCAGTGCTTCATGCAACCAGTGGTCATGACAAAAAAGTTAGCCCTTGCATTGCCAAATCTGGTGTGCCCTCTTGTGGTGCCTACATTTTTCTACTCGAGAAATGGCCAGATATTCAGTAACCGGAACATGGCGTATTGCAAGAAACTTTCAAAAAAGTGATTTTGCTGCAAAGTTTAACCAATTTTATTACCCTGGTAGTTGAGCCTTCGGTTTACTATTAAAGATAGACACAAACTAAAACTATCGTTGCAACATGTAGTGATAAGCTATTGAGTTGGTTTAATTATAGTCTCAGTCTGGATGCGTCTCTGAAAACTAGTTTATTTAGAGCTCCATAAACTTGCAGTGCTGTTCTGGGACTTCCAGTGTTTACAATATGTTGATCATAGGGTGATTAGAATCTCACCATCGAGGAACCGCTATCACCCACTTGTGTAATCTACCACATTGAAGAACAATAGATTCAGTTTGCGTCCATCTTAGTAAACCGAAGGCTGGATCATCAGTGACATACTACAAGGCAAAGTTGCTATACGTGTATGTTTACATCCAGTAAAATACTCAAAAAAAAAAAATTTTGTGCAATTTTATCTACAGTGATATTTTGTGTCTGTAAGTCATCTATCACTAGTTACTAATGACACCAGACAAATTCCATGATTCTTTTCACCTTTATTGAAAATCAAAAATGTTGATTTTTATGTTTGACAAAAGTACAGTGTAAATGTTGACTGTATTTGGTAATTATAGGTGTGTTCCATGGTATTATATTTTTGTAAACTTTACTTGTATCTTTATTATAGGCAAAGTGAAAAAGTATTTCACATTATAAGTAATGCCTTTACCGATATTTTTTTGTTCTTTTAAGTTTAACCCTACTGAATTCAGATTTCAATAACAGTATACTTTATGCTAAGATTTTAAGTTTATGCGTAGCATAGTTTGTAGACGATCGACAGTCAACAAAATTTGGGACGTTATACTTTTATTCTTGTTAAAGGCAAGGTGTGCAAAAATAGGCCAAACAAATGTCATGGAAATGTTGACCCACAGATGTTGTGGCAAACATGCAGCTAAGTGAACAATTTATAAAAAAAAATCTGATTTATTTGTTTTAAAGTGCCATTTTCTGTTCAACCTATAGAATTGTCTAAGCAGAACCATAAATTCTGTAAGTATAGAATCACTCTGTAGTTATACTAGCAGTGATTGGCTCTCTTGAATCACTCTGTTGTTATGCTATCAGTGATTGGCTATTTAGAATCACTGTAATTACACCATTGGTGATTTAGGACCCTTCTGTAGTTAGATAATCACTTGATTACCTATGAATGATCACGCTGTAGTAGTTACACCATCAGTGATTGGCTATTTCATATCACAATATAGTTTGATCAACCCTGATTGGCTACATAACATTTCATACTTTGATCAATTGGGATTGGTTATTTAGCGTAACATTATAGTCTGACCAACATTAATTGGCTATCAAACAACACATGATACCTTAATCACTAATGATCATAACATCACAGGGAAAAGTATGAATAATCAATTTTGTTCTCACGATTTTCCAGATTTCTAATATTATTTTCTGTATATTTCCAATAAAGTTTTTAATTATTGTTACCACTCACTTTTTTTTTCCTGTTTCCTACCTGCTATCAATGTCTTATCAGAGTTTATCAGCTTCACATTTAAGGAGTACCTTGCTAATCTGAGAACAAACTCACTGGTTATTTGCCCAATTAACTGCATTACCCAGTGAGTGTAAACATCCACTGATCCAACTCATGCCATTACTTGGATCAGTAGATGTTTACTCACTGCTTGTTAGTCCCCGCCGGACGAAGTCCGGGACGGGGACTTATGGATTGGGTTCCGTCTGTCCGTGCATCCGTCCGTCCGTCCGTCCGCAGCTGTTTCTTGGAGATACCTGGACCGATTTTTTTCAAACTTGGTACAGGGGCAACATACAATGGCATACATATGCACGTCAATTTGTTTCATGATACGATCCAATATGGCCGCTTAGCAGCCATTTTGTTTGTGAATTTTCATGTCCAAAGCCATAACTCAGACATGCTTGAGCAGATCTCACTCAAAGTTGGATTTAGGATAGTGTTCTATGACATACATGCGCATATTCATTGTTGTTGTGATACGATCCAATATGGCCACCTGGCAGCCATTTTGTTTGCGATTTTTCAATGTCCAAAGCCATAACTCAGACATGCGTGATCAGAGTAGTGATAATTCCTTAAAACCCAATCATAGCGGGGACTATGTCATTCTCAATGACTTGTTAATTGGGCAATTAGCCCATGAGTTTGTTCTAGGATTAGCAATCTGCTAATTAAATGCAAAGTTGGTAAACTCAGATGAGACAGTTGTAACAGTAGAAAATAGGGGGGAATAGTGAGCGGAAACAATAATTAAAACTTTATTTGAAATGTAGAGAAAATAATATTTGAATTCCGAAAATTACGAGAACAGAATTGATTATTTGTCCTTTACCCTATGACAACATGATGCTAAAGCAGTGATAAAATTTGTCATGTCTCATAAACATTTAGTATAATTAAATATCACAGGTGCTTTATTACAGAACTACCTCTTTTAGAAAACAATGCAGCTATGTCTGTTTGCATTGAACTTTTCACAACAATTCTTCAGTGATCAAGCAATAATGTACTATCAGTAGTAAGTTATTGGAAAACAAACTATTTTTCCTGAATATGTGTATGGTAGAAGTAACATTGATTTCATCATCGCCTTGGTTTTGATGCAAGCAAGGAAATTTCCTGAATGCAAAGTAGAGTTGTGTTATTTATGTAAAAGATTATATACAGATGAAAGGGAACAATCTTGTCAATATGCCATATTACGACTTATAGAGTTTGATGCCATGTTTAAGGGAAGAGTCCTGTCAGACTTATTTCTGCCATTAGTACACTTTGTATTGATTACTGCTATCAACTTAAGGAAAAGTCCAGTCAGACTTATTTCTGCCATTAGTACATTTGTATTGATTACTGCTATCAACTTAAAAGGAAAAGTCCAGTCAGACTTATTTCTGCCTTTAGTACACTTGTATTGATTACTGCTATCAACTTGAAGGAAAAGTCCAATCAGATATATTTCTGCCTTTTATATACTTATATTGATTACTGCTATCAACGTAGGTGATAAATATCACCTCGTAACTTACTTAACTTTGAAATCTTATTTTGAAAAAGGCTGTGCTACACTTGAAATGTGTTCAGTCATTTTGGGAATTTTCTGCAAGGATTTATGGGACAACAATTGGTGATGACGTCATGAGTACCTCAATCTCCTTGTCTGGGCACTCTTTGTGCTTGCCCTTTGTCCAAGAAAGGCAGAAATAAGTCTAATTGTGATTTTCCTGCAAGGATTTATGGGAAAACAAATTGGTGATGACATCATGAGTACCTGAATCTCCTTGTCTGGGCACTCTTTGTGCTTGCCCTTTGTCTACTAAAGGCAGAAATAAGTCTAAATGGGAATTTCCTTTGCAAGAGGCTTTGTTGAAGGATGTAACAGATTATGGATAATGAGTACATTTTGTCATCATCGTTTAATGCCAGGGTCAATGCAAAGCAAAGGTGTGTGGGGGGGGAGGGGAAGGGGGTATCGAATTATGGAACCGAGTGTTATGTTAAACGCCCCTGAACCTGAACATTACATTTTTGAAAAATAAGATAAGCAGAGGCTCAGGGTGCTGTTGACATTTGCGTTGAAATGCTTTAAAGGGTATTTTTCAAAGGGTGCCACAGTGTTCAACTAGTCTGGCCCACACTTTTGATAATTGGCCTATCCACAATTTGCCATGGTGGCGCTCTGCTTCCTGTCTATGTGTACCTTGGGGGTATACATGGTATAGGTTACTTGGTTAATCATAGAGCACTGCTGCTTTCCTCGATGTCTGAACAATACAAAAAACATCCCTTATTTACACTTCTACAGAATACCAAGGGACAATGCTCTTAAGAATTGGTACTAGCTGAAGTGATCATACCCCCAGTTTGGGCAAGGGTGCTGTATTCTTAATTTCCTGTTTGCAGTCTGGAATGGCCTATTGGCTCTGTCTAATAGTCTGAACAGCCTCCATGGCTAAACTATATAATTTGTAATCTTTCTGTTATCTATTAATAACTAAAATATGGCATATTGAACAGAAATATGTAATTGTGAAGTCTTATGCATAGATGAAACTTCCTCTACGCTGTGCAATATTTGAACATGAACTTCCATATGACAACATTCATTTCTGGTAAAAATAGAAACGAGAGAGAGAATAAGTGGTTTCTCTGTTGAGATCAGAAGCTACAGGTCAAAATACAAAATCATAGCTATTAATGAAATGTCTATTACAAGAGAATACTTAAACACAATGCCATAATCTGATTATCTTCATTCACGAGAAAAAAAAAAAGAATTTTTATTAAAGTTCATTCATTTTATCACAACATGTTTCAAAATTACGTCTTGAAGTATCTTGTCACATCACTGTCTGCCTGAAAGTTTCTTACAGATACCTGTATTGTCAGTGTTTTTGCTAAGGTTGTGGAACCCCGGTAACAGAAACGGAGAAAGTGGTAAAAATGGCAGTGTTATCCCATAAAATCTATGGTAATTTTGTTTGGGTACCCCGGTAGATTTTACTCACTTACCGCTCTTAGCAAAATCACTGATTCCCATGGTGATGACAATATATGTTTATTAGCAGTATTTAGCAATATTTTTAGTTACTGAATGAATACTTATTTGTAGGGACAGTAAAACTGCCAATATAAACCCCAACCAAACAGCGGTATGTTTGTTCGGTATTTATACTTTATCAGTTTACTTTATATTATTACATGTATATCAAATTATATTCTTTTGGAGTATGCTTTTGTCAATGACATGCTTTCGTTCTAGTAAAGAGAGAATCTTTTGGAAAATGGTTGGATTGTTTCTATTTTTCTTCCGTAAGGAAGAGATGTATTTAGTAGATGGAAGTCTGTGTCTGTCTGTCTGTCTGTCTGTCTGTCTGTGTCATCGTTTTCTCCATAACGGCTTGCTCAATTCAAACAAAATTTTGAAGTCGTATTCTGTAGGGCAATGGTAAGACTTGATTAGGTTTTGGTAAAAATTCTGTGAATATTAATGAGCAATTTATGTAATTAATAGTTTTCGGTAATTAGGCTATATCTCAAGACTGCACGCTTCAAATTCATTTTAACTTGGTACATATATTTGCAATACCAAAGCACATATGTCCTGATTATTGATGTAGCTGTCAGTTTTAATAAGTTATTGACATATTTTGGTAATTAGGCATGGTGGCCACAAAAAGAAAAGCATTTCTGGTCAGGACATGTTGTCTAAATTCAGTTTAAATCTTTTTTTTTATTTTGTACCAGAGTTGCTTTGTAGCTCAATTTTTCATAACCTCTCTGTGACCCAAGACTAGCAGTAGCATGTCAGTTGTCAGTTTAGAGTTAATCTACATCAAAATGTGAACATGCCATCCAACTGTTGTGTTCCGAATTGCCACAATACCTCTTCCAAAAACAAAAATATGCATTTCTTATTGGTTTTTAAAGCAAACTGAGATATTTGAAAAGATTTAAACATATGTAAATAGTGTGCTCGTGTGTCTCCTGGTCATGGAATACCTAGCGATATGTAGGTTACACAGAGGCCATGAAATGTGATGAACTGTGTGCCTGACAACCTATCGGTACAGTAAGTAGCAAAGAATCCAAGTTAGTGCAAGAAGCTAATTATTTCCCATCCCAGATACATATTATCTTGAATTATCAAAAATCCCTTCTAAAGTTTATGTCTGCATTAAGAACTTCTACTTGATGAAACAAAAAAATTTACATTTAATGATCTGCTGTATCTAGTTTGCATAATGAGACAAGCACACCAGATGTTTTTCTGCTAAGAAGTGCATGGTTCATACATACTGATCTGCTGTATCTAATTTGTGTAATAATTAAGACAAGCACACCAGATGTTTTTTCTGCCAAGAATTGCATGGTTCATACATACTGATCTATTTTATCTAATTTACATAATAAGACAATCATACAAGATGGTTTTCTGCTAAGAAGGGCATGTTTTATGCATACTGATCTCCTGTATCTAATCAGCATAATAAGGCAATCACACCAGATGGGTTTCTGCTAAGAAGTGCATGTTTTATTTTTTACAGAATAAAAAACTGGTGCAAAGAATATCATCAACAATCAAAATTTCACAGTTGTTAAATTTGTAAACTTTTAAAGTAGAGAAGATTATATTTTAATAGAGAAGCGATGAACTTGTATGAAATTGTGCAGTGTTCATTTGATGTTAATAAGTTGTGACAAAGTATGAAGAAAAGAGAAAAGTCAAATGAAATACTTCATAAGTTTTCATATTGATATGTCAAAGAGTTTTCAACTAATAGTCAGGTTTCTTGTCCCAGCTGGGAATTTGTCTCCAGTCCTCGGGTCTATCATAGCCATTCATGTCTTCATCATCATTAAATGTGTTCATCATCTTCATATCGTGATGGACGTTGCCATGGAGATTGCAGACTGGATGATGCGTGTTTGGGAACCATTCGTGATGCCAGGTCTTGCCTTGCCATCTTTGTTCACAGACTGGCGTATCTGTGTTTGTGTCAGTGTTGCGTACATTCCTATCTTCGTCGTCATTTTTCCACAGTTGTCTGTTGACATTCCAGTCTCGGTTTAATGGATAGATAGTCTCATCATGAAACCAGTTGTCGTAGGTTTCTCTGTGCATCCACCATGGCTTGTTACCTAGACAACAAATATAAATAAACAACATATAAACATCGTTTGTTACCTTAACAACACATGTAAACAAAGAATATATAAACATGGCCTGTTACCTAGGAAACACATGCAAATAAAGAATATATAAACATGGTCTGTTACCAAGAAAACACATGCAAATAAAGAATATATAAACATGGCCTGTTACCAAGGAAACACATTTAAATAAAGAATATTATAAACACGGCTGGTTACCAAGAAAACACATGTAGATAAATAGTATATACATTTGTGAGGTGTGATGTTAACAACAATTAGTGGTTGCTCATAGCATCACATACTGGTTAGCTGTAACTATGGAATTTGTCATTTTTATGAAGATCTTCAATCAGAACAATTCAAAATCTCAGTGTTCTTTATTAAGTTGATCTGTTTGTATGTTAATAACCTTTTTTACTCGCTTGACCAACAAAGATGATTGAACATTATTGTGTATCTCATCATTACTTTGTAAACTACAGCAGAAGCCAGCATTAACAAGCAGTGTTTATGTTGACATATATGTTAACTTTGCACTTGAAATGATCAACCTCACTATGATTCTATAACAATCTCAGAAAACTGACTTACGGTTCAATTATCTGTTCCTGTCAGGTCAAGCAATATTGTATTTCAAATAACATTTTCTAAACAGACTCAAAAAATTCTTTCGAATCAAACCCCAAATTGTCAATGTCTCTTCATTATCGTTATGAGTGTACTACAATGAACTGTCGTGTGTGTCTAATATCATTATCAAATGTGACAACAGAACATAGTGTCATTGTAGAGCATTCCTGATAATACTGATGAAAGGTCATCTCAAGTGCAAAAATTTGGGAATTTTTTTACACTGTAAGTCGAAATTTCATTTAATTTCTTCCAGAGATTAAATCTTCTTCTATTAGTATCATCATTATTTGTAACAATTAATGAACCCAGAGTCAGTGAACATAAACACTTACCCCACAGATCAAAATGCTGGCTTTCCCATTCAGTTGGGTCGTATTTTCTGTTGTCGGTAGTCCATTGGTAGTCGTGACTCCACTCAGGTGCATGGTACATATCATGGCATGGCATACATTCACACTCAGTAGCAACCATAACAGGTTTCATATATCCATAGCCAGTATCACAGGTAAATTCAACCATCTTACGCATGAAGCGACTTGGGCGACTGCAAACAGATACAGGAGAGCAAACTAAGAATCAAATTTCAAGAACATTTTCGAAAACTTTTTACGTCCAGATCAAAATTTCTAAATGAATCTTTTGTAAATATTGTTTATTTTGACATCAGTTGAAAATTTACATGATGTAGTTATGCCAAAAAAATGCATCACAATGACTATGGGAGAGAGAGGTACACTTCACACTGAAGGCGTTATATCAAAAATGCTTTTGCCCTGTGATATTAAACAATTTTAATGTATAACATGTGACTGTCATGTGACTATATAATTGTCATGTGATAGTATGTGATTGTCATGTGATCATACCTGCACATTGGTACAGTGACTTGGTATTTATGACCGATACGTCCCATCCACATGGTCTTTGGATGTGGATTACCCATGCAAGTGACTTCCTTGGTGTGAGCGTTGCAGCGTCCTTCGTGGTGGTGAATAACGTTGGTGAAAGTCTCAGCATGACAAACTTCGGGGTTCATCTTCCACCAGTCGTCTTTTCAAATTAGAAAACAGAAAGTAAGATTGCAGTCTATGATACTTTTTTTAGAGACTGTTTACAAATGGACATCAAGTCAGTGTACACAATGTTGTCATTGACTAGTAGAGAGGTAATTCAACCATTAAAGCAGAATGACTGAACCCTTAATTTACACATGTGCATCAAGTCAGTGTACACCACCAAGGACTATAGTACATGACTAATTCAGCTAACCAGAATGATTGAACTGTTTACACATGGACATCAAGTCAATGTACACGATACCATCAATGACTAGGACATTTAGAGGTTATTCAGCTGATAAGAATGATTGAACCATTTCATATGAAGGTGTATTAGGCAAAGTATTAAGGGGGACACAACTCCAGGAAATAAAGGTATTTCCATAAACTTTGGGTTCTGGAGAGTCATTCCTTGATTTCACATCACATAAATTTCATTCAGTTACCAAGGAACACCAAATTGAATTAAACTCTTTTTCACCCTTATTGATCTAGTATTGGTACACTATTGCCCCATGGGTCTTAGCAGACATGAATACGTATTAGATGAACAATGCATAGTCATGATGATTTATCTGAAGAAAATAAGCACTTAGGAGTCATGAATATTCAATAAAACACAACTCACGGTGTGAGGGTTTGATGAGAGCTTCCATGGAACGCAGGAACATTGGTCCAAGCCAAGAATGATGGGTCTGGTTGATGAGATGAAGTGGGTACAACTTAGTCGTGTGTGGATGGAAGACACTGTGTTCACCAAACATTATCCAGTGCATGTCATTGTGGTCGGGTACATCAAAGATCTTCTGGGCATGGAGCAAAGCCTTGGTCACATTCCAACGCCAGCTTCCTACAAAAACAGACAGAAAAAATAACCATTTTTGTCAAATAAAGGAGTCAACATACTTTGAAAAGTAAAGTTTCGTGAAAATCAAAATAATGTGTAAAGTTTGAGTCAAGGGCTTGGTTAATATGAAACTCTAATGTTCATCATTGAGTTTTCACTATAGAGGATTTGAAAATTCATTTATATTTCATAAAGTGTGCATGTACATCTTGGTGGCATCCATGTATTGTAACTCTTTTACTGTAAAGATTTGTCTATACATGCACCCCTTGACAGCACGTTCTTCTCAAAAGTTTTTACTAGTCTTTTTATTTTGAAAGTTCAAACTGTTTTATGACTTTGTACCACGGTAGTCTGCCCAACATGCAAGCATGAAAGAGTAACAGTCAAATTATTAAAGGTCAAATTTCAGTCATAAATATGTATCATGTTCAAGAAACTTGTTTAATCTTTGTTGACTGGTACATCTGTGTGGTTGTATGTGTGCTGTATGTGTATGGATGGGGGGGGGGGTAATGAATATCTTAAAGTAAAATTCCACAGGGCTATTAATTGATATGGTATTGCATGATAGTATCTCACCTGAGTGTCTATGTGAAGTGACCATGGCAGGGAATGGAATACGTCCAAAGTGACATTCCTTGATGCTATCTTCATTGACGTAGTCAATCACATGACCATTGGGGCAAACCAGGACAAAGTCATGGGGGTTCATTCCAATGTCAGTGACATAGGGCTCAAATTTGTGTGATTCAATAAAGGCAACATCTCCTCTATGTTCCTTGATGCAGTGTAAGCTACCATGGGTTCCCCAGTTGGGTTCCTCAGTTCCCTCAATGCAATGATGCTCCCTGTAACCTTGGCAACTATCGCAAAGTTCTTCCTGGTGAACCTGTAGTTTTATTGGGTTGAACAAAATTGAGGTTACATTTTGAAAATCAGAAAAAATTTGAGGACACATACCTTAAGTGTACAGAGTATATACCATTCATATTAATCCATAGTCTAAAACCCGATTATGTAGATTATTGATTAATTAGAAGGCCAGCATAGTTTATAGCCACTAGAGGGCACTATTCAGAATCAGGTTACTTGTAAAGAGAGCCAGAATGGTGCACCTTGAAATTCATTTTTCATAAATGTTCATTCTCAGCCAACTTAAATTTATATTTCTAGTTCTGCTTTTAATTTTTCAATCACATAATTTGTTTGTAGCATTATTTGAGTTTGTTTCCCTTACTTGTGTTTTGTTGATGCTTCCTTCATGTATGTGTGTGTGTGTGTGTGTGTGTGTGTTTGTTTGTGTGTGTGTGTGTGTGTGTGTCCATGACAACAATCTTAACCCATACTTTACCTACTCTGGGACACCATCAAAGTCACCTGGCACTGCACTTTTAAAATGGCTGATTTTTGTCATGGACACACACACACACACACACACACACACACACACACACACACACACACACACACACACACACACACACACACACACACACACACAAACACACACACACACACACACACACACACACACACATATATGAAGGAAGCAGCAACAAAACACAAGTAAGGGAAGTGAGCTACCTGAACTGTCTGTATTTATATAATTTCCCTTGAAGTTCCTACCTTCATGTTGTTGGCAAACTCTTCCCATCTTGGTGACAGCCAGATTGGGTTGGTGTAACGATTGAAGTGGTTTTCATTGAATGGCATCCATTCCATGTTATCAAAGAAATTGATCCAGCGTTTGGTGATTTCAGGATGGTAGACCTTCATGAAACTCTGTTGATAACAAAATATACTACAGTGTTATGCAGTGAAGAGTTATTGATTTTAAGTGAATGCAAAGGTTTTTAGAGTAACGAATCTAGCCATGCAGGTAAAATTAACATGTATGCAAATTAGGTATTTTCATGATAGATTAGCCAACTTAAAAGTCTCTGTGTATGCAAATTAAGTATTTACAGTACAAATGAAACTAATTTGTATGCAAATCAAGTCTTTACAATGAAGGAATGGCCGTGTAAGTAAATTTGTATGCAAATGAAGTCTTTACAATCAAGGAATAGTCAAGCAAAGTCAACTTGTATGCAAATTAGCAAACCATTCAGTGAAATCGAATTTCTGGCGATGATGGAAGAATTTGTTATCCTTTTATTTTCAAAATTCTTGTAGAAAAGATTCACAAAGTATCCCACTGTAAGAATATGACAGTCATGATGGAAAATGTACTGAGAAGCTTAATTTTTCACCAATATTCAACAATTTGTTTAACAGTGACATGACTACTTACGAGAACAACTGGATGATTCATCCATTTGTGGTCAATATCAGTGACAACTCCAGTGTGCATCATAGTTTGCCAGTGTGTCATAAATTTCTCAATATCTGGCATGTTGTACAGCATGAATTCTGGTACAGTGTGGATATTCTGTTTGAAGTGAGTCCACATGGAGAAGTCGACGCTGATCATAAAAACAGAAATTAAGACAAAATTATCAAGATTTATCATTCTGGCATTTTGTGCAGCATCAATTTTGGTATGGTGTAGATATTCTGCTCGAAATGAGTCCACATAAAACAGAATTTAAGAAAAACGATCCAAATTTACATGCTTACAATTAAAGTCCTTGTGCTAACATAAACAACTACTTCAGAATTAATTTCCTTTGTCAATGATAACCTCTAATTGTAGCAATTTATTCTCTGTGTAGTGTAATAGTTTAGTAAACAATATACATGCTGATTGGTGAGAAATAAAATGTATGCACACTAGGCTATCACTTCCAAAACCTGGTAAGGGACACCTAATACAAATTAGTCTTGACGAATATATTCACGACTTGAGCTTTACAACGATGAAAGTTTCCAATAAAAAAGGTCATTTCCGTAGCTAAGATATTATCCTTGCTGTGATGGAATATTTGAAATATACAACAAGTACCAATGATAAAATAAAAACGATAAAAATGACACAATAAGTACAAATATTTACATTGGTGTGTTCAATGTCTTTGTGTTGGTATCTCTCATGACTTGAGTCTTCATCCTTCCAAAGAAGCGTTGCCATACATTCATGTTGTCAGTATTGGTGTTGTCCCAGTTTGTTTTCTTATCGGTGTTGTCCTCGGTCTTTGTATTATCTTTGTTGCTCATCATAGATGTCATCATCTCTGGGTTCTCCATCCAGTTGTTCTTAATGATTGTATTCATGGTGCTATAAAGTAGAGAACAAAGTCAATGAGTATGCAAATTATGTCTTTACTATGATAGATGAGCAAAGTCAATCTATATGCAAATTCAGTCTTTACAATGATAGATTAGCAAAGACAAACTGTATGCAAATCAGGTCTTTAGAATGATGGATTGGCCAAGCAAAGTCAAAGTATATGCAAATCAGGTCTTTACAATGATAGATTGGGGTCTCCTAAATTGTCTTTGTCTGTGTCTAATTTAATACTGGTTATATCCATGCTGGTATTGTTTACATCATTAACAATGATTGTGTGCTTTCTGTAGTGTATTTATCCTGACATGAAACCTAGTGGCCAGCCTCCCTGGACTTGATATCTTACCTTATCCAAACTACAAGCTGAACATGAATTCCCTGTATCATGGCTTATCCAAACTACAAGCTGAACATGAATTCCCTGTATCATGGCTTATCCAAACTACAAGCTGAACATGAATTCCCTGTATCTTGACTTATCCAAACTATAAGCACAACATGAATTCCCTGTATCTTGACTTATCCAAACTACAAGCACAACATGAATTCCCTGTATCATGGCTTATCCAAACTACATACTCACCATGAATTCCCTGTATCATGGTTTATCAAAACTACATACTCACCATGAATTCCCTGTATCATGGTTTATCCAAACTACATGCTCACCATGAATTCCCTGTATCATGGTTTATCCAAACTATAAGCTCAACATGAATTCTCTGTATCATGGTTTATCCAAACTATAAGCTCACCATGAATTCCCTGTATCATGACTTATCCAAACTACAAGCTCACCATGAATTCCCTGTATCATGGCTTATCCAAACTACATGCTCACCATGAATTCCCTGTATCATGGTTTATCCAAACTATAAGCTCAACATGAATTCCCTGTATCATGGTTTATCCAAACTATAAGCTCAACATGAATTCCCTGTATCATGGTTTATCCAAACTACATACTCACCATGAATTCCCTGTATCATGGCTTATCCAAACTATAAGCTCAACATGAATTCCCTGTATCATGGTTTATCCAAACTACATGCTCACCATGAATTCCCTGTATCTTGACTTATCCAAACTACATCCTCAACATGAATTCCCTGTATCTTGACTTATCCAAACTACATGCTCAACATGAATTCCCTGTATCATGGTTTATCCAAACTACATGCTCAACATGAATTCCCTGTATCTTGACTTATCCAAACTACATGCTCAACATGAATTCCCTATATCATGACTTATCCAAACTACATGCTCAACATGAATTCCCTGTATCATGGTTTATCCAAACTACATGCTCATAATGAATTCCCTGTATCATGGTTTATCCAAACTACATGCTCAACATGAATTCCCTGTGTCATGGTTTATCCAAACTACATGCTCACCATGAATTCCCTATGTCATGGTTTATCCAAACTACATGCTCAACATGAATTCCCTGTATCATGACTTATCCAAACTACATGCTCAACATGAATTCCCTATGTCATGGTTTATCCAAACTACATGCTCAACATGAATTCCCTGTATCATGACTTATCCAAACTACATGCTCAACATGAATTCCCTGTATCATGACTTATCCAAACTACATGCTCAACATGAATTCCCTGTATCATGGTTTATCCAAACTACATGCTCAACATGAATTCCCTATGTCATGGTTTATCCAAACTACATGCTCAACATGAATTCCCTGTATCATGGTTTATCCAAACTACAAGCTCAACATGAATTCCCTGTATCATGGTTTATCCAAACTACATGCTCAACATGAATTCCCTGTATCATGACTTATCCAAACTACATGCTCAACATGAATTCCCTGTATCATGGTTTATCCAAACTACATGCTCACCATGAATTCCCTGTGTCATGGTTTATCCAAACTACATGCTCACCATGAATTCCCTATGTCATGGTTTATCCAAACTACATGCTCACCATGAATTCCCTATGTCATGGTTTATCCAAACTACATGCTCAACATGAATTCCCTGTATCATGACTTATCCAAACTACATGCTCAACATGAATTCCCTATGTCATGGTTTATCCAAACTACATGCTCAACATGAATTCCCTGTATCATGGTTTATCCAAACTACATGCTCACCATGAATTCCCTGTATCTTGACTTATCCAAACTACAAGCTCAACATGAATTCCCTGTATCATGACTTATCCAAACTACATGCTCACCATGAATTCCCTATGTCATGGTTTATCCAAACTACATGCTCAACATGAATTCCCTGTATCATGGTTTATCCAAACTACATGCTCACCATGAATTCCCTGTATCATGACTTATCCAAACTACATGCTCAACATGAATTCCCTGTATCATGGTTTATCCAAACTATAAGCTCAACATGAATTCTCTGTATCATGGTTTATCCAAACTATAAGCTCACCATGAATTCCCTGTATCATGGTTTATCCAAACTACATGCTCACCATGAATTCCCTATGTCATGACTTATCCAAACTACATGCCCACCATGAATTCCCTGTATCATGACTTATCCAAACTACATGCTCAACATGAATTCCCTGTATCTTGACTTATCCAAACTACATGCTCACCATGTATCATGTGACTCATGTCTATGGTATATTTGTATACTGCTACTGAGAGCACATAGTCTTTATAGCTATAACATCTTACCTTGGAGTCTGGTGATGCCAGTTGTAGTAATTCCATGTGTGTGGTACATTCCATACAAACCATTCCATACCAGTAAAGTTATGGAAAGAGATGCCATGGTAACCCCAGTTAAATTCGTGGCCCAAGACAATATCATGATGCATGTCCCAGTGTTTTGCTCCTGAAAACACACAAGTCAAGTAAACATGATTAAAGCTAGTATTAATCATAGATTCAAAGACCCAACTTAGAGTATGTGATTTAAATTCAATCCATTTATTGTATGTGATTACATAAAATAAATGGATTGAATTTCAGTTGGATGGTACAGATATAGAAAATGTTGGTCAACAACAAAAGAATAATCCTATGTAATCGTAATGGCGCCACTGATAAGAAAACACTAGAAAACACTAATGCTAGAATGTGGGATTGAATCGTGGGCCTTTATTACCTGGTACACAGCTGTGGTGGAAGTATCGGTTGACAGACTCGAAGACAGATCCTACACGTGGGATAGTACCATTAGACAACAGCCAACCCATTGGGTGGTGGAAAGAGGAAACCTGGTAAGAAATAAACATATAAACACGACATTTTAGAAAGATGGCTGCATCCACATTGTACCTACATTATATCTACACTGTCTCTACATTTTGCTACATCGTGTCTACATTTTATCTACATAATATCAACATTATGTCTACATTGAATCTACATTGTATCCACATTGGCTACATTGTATCTACATTCTGTCCCTATTATGTCTACATTGTACTTACATAAAGAAGCTACATTGTGTCTACATCGTATCTATATTGTATAGGCCTTATGTCTACATTACTTCTACAAATACAAAAGGTACATACTTCATAGCCACATCTGATCTACAACATGGTAAGTGTACTTACTCTAGAGATACCAGCATGGTAATTGTACTTACCCTAGAGATACCAGCATGGCAAGTGTTCAAATCTTTGAGGTGGACCCAATCATTGTCCATTCCATGTTTCTCATGGTAGACATTTTTCAGCATAACACCAATGGTGTAGGTTTGAGTGTCCCAGTGGTATGTCTTCTCACCATCTTTCTCCTGCAATGTCAATCACAATTATTCAATTGATTATTACCAAGGCCAATATCCTTTCCCACGTTTTTTTAGTTTACTCATAAGTGTAACTACAGTAAATACACTTCTCATCAGTCTCATTAATTATGTAAATTATACATTTAATCAATATAAACTCTCATTGGAATATTTTTAGTATTTGCTTGTATGTAATGAATATTAATATTCATGAATATCGATGAAGTGATATTCATGAATATTAAGTAGCAATGAATAATTAATCCTGTAAGGAATCACGGATTGGGAGAACAATGATATCATAGTAGAAGCCTAGCACACAATTATTCACACAAGCAACAGAAAAATATGCAAAATGTTCACTCACCTCATGGAAGACATCAAAATATTGACTAAGGAATGGGCTGTGGTGGAATTCATGACCTGCAATGAAAGTTTCCATTGGGTCAAGTGAGACGAGATCAACTGTACCATTGTGTAGAGCCTTCATACATTCCATCTTGGAGGGTGCCCATGTACAACCCCAGCTGACGTCATTAACCTATAGAATAGACAAGGCACGTGTGTAAATGGTTAATGAGCAAGAACTGCATGTTATGCCTGCCATAATTCCTTATTGTAAAAACAGACCAATCACAGCAAAATAATTGTTCCAAAAAAATTACATACACACGCAATTACATCCATACATCCTAGCATCCACCCCTCCATCCATCCATCCATCCATCCATCCATGCACATACATACATACATACATACATACATACATACATACATACATACATACATACATACATACATACATACACAAAACACACACACACATATAAAACTTAACTTCTTTGTACAAGTGAAATCAGAGAGCAATTTAAGATTTAAATATGATGCAAACTGTCATACAAACTATGAAATGACAATGTTGATAACTTTTGGCATGAAAACCAACAATTTCTAAGACACTGAACGTCATCACAGATCAATGGCCGATTGTCACTTTCACAAATACTACAATCAGCAAGAGATATTTCATTGTACATACCTTGTCAGTTCTGTAGAAATGCCTCTTCATTTCCATACATTTGTGGTAAGACTCTTCATGGACGACACAGAACTTGGCACGTGGTTTTCGTGTCATGTAATGACAGTTATCGTATTCTTCCAGGAATTTATCAATGTAGGTCTTGTCATCAGGAATGGTTTCAAAGTCAAGGGTGTTGTCACGGAAAATCAAATCATGGGGGTGATCGTTGCCAGGGCACATGTATTCATCAGAATTGAACAAGTCCATGTTGTGGTTCTCAGAATGATACTGTAAACACAAGGACAGATATGAAAGATTTGTAGAATTTGTGAGAAATATCAATAATTACATATTATTCTCCATAATTTTCTTCATTCAGCTGAGGAAATTATGAGAGACCTAAGAGGCCTTGTCACGACAAGTCACAAGACGAGTATGGTGACAAAACCCTTTGATAGATCATTAGGCTTTTTCAGCTGCATGAAGTAAAATATAGGGGAAATAATGTAATTATACCTCCTAAACCGTAAGTATGAAAAATCAGGAAAAATAAAGGTGATTTGGAGCCTTTTGACTCACATTTTGGACACAGCAAAACCAGAGACATAGACACGAGTTGTTTTGATGTAGAACAACCAGAGGATATAATCCATATTTTCTGTTCGAGGGCAATAACTTCGCTGGAGTATGGTATATTGCATAATGACGACTTGCTTGTGTATATGTTGTATGTGGCACAGAAAGAGTCAAAACTGGTCTGAGTGAAGTGTAGTCTCACAGAAGAAAACTGGAAAGGACACATGGCACGTCACCAAAAATGATTTTTTTAAGTGGTTTTGTGAAGGGAGGTAGATAAACTCTACTGGAGTTCTCGAGATATTTTAATTGTCAGGGTTCCACATGAAAATCAGGATACACTTTATTGACATTTGTGCAAGTTTTACAACATTCTCTCACAAGCAATTAGCTGAGTGAAAATTGATCCATGATTTCTAAGGTATTGGGACTGATAATAGATAAAATACAACAAAACCACTTAAAACTGAGCGTTTAAAACTGTGAAAACTTACGATGACAGCATTGGTCAAGATGGTCTGGATATCTACGAGGTATGTGTGATGTCTGTCATTGTGGATGAATACAGTAGGACGTGGAATATAACCAATTTGGCAATCTTTATCGGTCCAATCATCTAAATCAGCATTACCAGTTTTACACACCAGTTTGTAGTCAGTTCCTATACAAGTTTTTTTTTTTTAAAAACAATGTCAAAATATGATCAAAACTTGGGCATTAAAATAATATTTGTCTGGAAGTGCTATTAAAGTCATATGACAAAAAGGTCAATGTCATTGAATCGTATACAATAGAAGCTGAAGAAGACCGAGTGATTTATTAGCTGAAATGTGGGTAAATTATTTATGCTCTAAGTTTGGAACTAATGCAAAAAAAGAAAACGAAAAGTGGTTGTGGACTACAAGGTCTGCAGTAATCTTCTCTAACAAATGCATGTTGGTTGATATAACAATGAAAAGTAGTAAAAGTACTAGCGCCCCCCCCCCCCCTAAATTCTTTCGAATTCATTTAGGAATCTTTTCAACGTTCTTAACTTACCAAAACTTTGTTTACTTACCAAAACGTTCCTTGAATTCAGTGATGTGATTGTTATCCAGAAAAGCGACTTGACCTTTGCCCTCTTTAAGGCAGAGACCAGCACCATGGAAACCGGCATAGATGTCAAGTTTCTCATCGCACCAGGTATGGTCTTCCTTGTGACCACCACAGATTTCACACAGATGTTCAGCGTGAGTCTGGTTGACATCGTACGTTTTGTCAAGAACACCTGGTTGACAGATAACATATATCAGATAACATGGATAATGAAATTATTAAAAATTTTAAAAAATGAGGAAAAATGTAAAAAAACTCATTACGAGCGAGCTGATGATGATTGGTTCTGCTTGCAGAGGGAATACGTTTCTGATATTGTCCCTTAGCTTCTCCGTATAAGACTCAAATTCCGATTCTTGAAACATAATCTGATGTAGAACAAGTTGTAGTAGAAACACCGCTTTGGTCGGGTTCCCTATCCGAGTAGTAAGCCGGATGCTTGCCTGAATTGACCTTCTTGGTAAATGTTTACAATTTTTAGCCTGATCGCCTCCTCTACGCTAAAAAATGTAAACATGTACCAAGAAGGTCAATTCAGACAAAATAACGAAGGTAAAATAGCAATGAACGATTAGCCGACATCTACATCGGATTTTAATCAGATTGGGTACCCATAGCGCAGCCAACGGTAAGTATGGATAATTGAGTCCGATACTTCTGAACTTTGCATTATTTTGTGATTTTGCAACGACCCCCCCCCCCACCGCTGCCACCGGTTCCACATCTTACTGCTACCATATCCCACACTGCAATCATTCTAAAGTATATCGCAACATATCAGTGAAATGCAGTGAAATAGTGAGAAACAACAATGCCTTTAAAAACTATAAAAACGTGGTGGGAACAACACAGTAAATTCCCTGTCTCTAGCGGGATTCGAACCCAGAACCTTCTGACTACTAATATTGAGCTCTAACAGCTACACAAGGAGATGGTGTTAAAAGTGCCTTTTCATTGAAATATTTGAATAGGGGCATATTTTAAAGAAAGAAAGTGGAGGAAGGGTCCCTTTTAGCACAACAGACTAGGAGGAGGGTCACATTTTATGGGGTGACCCTAAAACGAATGACAACCTGAATGACGGAAAACGAATGACAGTATTTCTAGGTGGTAAACAGTGGAATGACACCCTTTTCTACATTCAGTTAGTTGAATGACACCCTCTGCACTGTAAAACCAGTGGAATGACAGCCGCCACTCTATAAAATAAGTGGAATGACAGCATTTTCAATGCTTTAGAACTGGAATGACAGCATTTCTAGGTGGTAAACAGTGGAATGACACCCTTTTCTACATTCAGTTAGTTGAATGACACCCTCTACACTGTAGAACCACTGGAATGACAGCCGCCACTCTATAAAATAAGTGGAATGACAACATTTTTAATGCTTTGGAACTGGAATGACAGCATTTCTAGGTGGTAAACAGTGGAATGACACCCTTTTCTACAATCAGTTAGTTGAATGACACACTCTGCACTGTAGAACCACTGGAATGACAGCCGCCACTCTATAAAATAAGTGAAATGACAGCATTTTCAATGCTTTAGAACTGGAATGACAGCATTTCTAGGTGGTAAACAGTGGAATGACACCCTTTTCTACAATCAGTTAGTTGAATGACACCCTCTGCACTGTAGAACCACTGGAATGACAGCCGCCACTCTATAAAATAAGTGGAATGACAACATTTTTAATGCTTTAGAACTGGAATGACAGCATTTCTAGGTGGTAAACAGTGGAATGACACCCTTTTCTACATTCAGTTAGTTGAATGACACACTCTGCACTGTAAAACCAGTGGAATGACAACCGCCACTCTATAAAATAAGTGGAATGACAGCATTTTCAATGCTTTAGAACTGGAATGACAGCATTTCTAGGTGGTAAACAGTGGAATGACACCCTTTTCTACATTCAGTTAGTTGAATGACACCCTCTGCACTGTAGAACCACTGGAATGACAACCGCCACTCTATAAAATAAGTGGAATGACAGCATTTGCAATGCTTTAGAACTGGAATGACAGCATTTCTAGGTGGTAAACAGTGGAATGACACCCTTTTCTACATTCAGTTAGTTGAATGACACACTCTGCACTGTAAAACCAGTGGAATGACAACCGCCACTCTATAAAATAAGTGGAATGACAGCATTTTCAATGCTTTAGAACTGGAATGACAGCATTTCTAGGTGGTAAACAGTGGAATGACACCCTTTTCTACATTCAGTTAGTTGAATGACACCCTCTACACTGTAGAACCACTGGAATGACAGAAGCCACTCTATAAAATAAGTGGAATGACAGCATTTTTAATGCTTTGGAACTGGAATGACAGCATTTCTAGGTGGTAAACAGTGGAATGACACCCTTTTCTACATTCAGTTAGTTGAATGACACCCTCTGCACTGTAAAACCAGTGGAATGACAGCCGCCACTCTATAAAATAAGTGGAATGACAGCATTTTCAATGCTTTAGAACTGGAATGACAGCATTTCTAGGTGGTAAACAGTGGAATGACACCCTTTTCTACATTCAGTTAGTTGAATGACACACTCTGCACTGTAAAACCAGTGGAATGACAACCGCCACTCTATAAAATAAGTGGAATGACAGCATTTCCAATGCTTTAGAACTGGAATGACAGCATTTCTAGGTGGTAAACAGTGGAATGACACCCTTTTCTACATTCAGTTAGTTGAATGACACCCTCTGCACTGTAAAACCAGTGGAATGACAGCCGCCACTCTATAAAATAAGTGGAATGACAGCATTTTCAATGCTTTAGAACTGGAATGACAGCATTTCTAGGTGGTAAACAGTGGAATGACACCCTTTTCTACATTCAGTTAGTTGAATGACACACTCTGCACTGTAAAACCAGTGGAATGACAACCGCCACTCTATAAAATAAGTGGAATGACAGCATTTCCAATGCTTTAGAACTGGAATGACAGCATTTCTAGGTGGTAAACAGTGGAATGACACCCTTTTCTACATTCAGTTAGTTGAATGACACCCTCTACACTGTAGAACCACTGGAATGACAGCCGCCACTCTATAAAATAAGTGGAATGACAGCATTTTTAATGCTTTGGAACTGGAATGACAGCATTTCTAGGTGGTAAACAGTGGAATGACACCCTTTTCTACATTCAGTTAGTTGAATGACACCCTCTGCACTGTAAAACCAGTGGAATGACAGCCGCCACTCTATAAAATAAGTGGAATGACAGCATTTTCAATGCTTTAGAACTGGAATGACAGCATTTCTAGGTGGTAAATAGTGGAATGACACCCTTTTCTACATTCAGTTAGTTGAATGACACCCTCTACACTGTAGAACCACTGGAATGACAGCCGCCACTCTATAAAATAAGTGGAATTACAGCATTTTCAATGCTTTAGAACTGGAATGACAGCATTTCTAGGTGGTAAACAGTGGAATGACACCCTTTTCTACATTCAGTTAGTTGAATGACACCCTCTGCACTGTAAAACCAGTGGAATGACAGCCGCCACTCTATAAAATAAGTGGAATGACAGCATTTTTAATGCTTTGGAACTGGAATGACAGCATTTCTAGATGATAAACAGTGGAATGACACCCTTTCCTACATTCAGTTAGTTGAATGACACCCTCTACACTGTAAAAATGCTGTCATTCCACTTATTTTATAGAGTGGCGGCTGTCATTCCAGTGGTTCTACAGTGCAGAGTGTGTCATTCAACTAACTGATTGTAGAAAAGGGTGTCATTCCACTGTTTACCACCTAGAAATGCTGTCATTCCAGTTCCAAAGCATTAAAAATGTTGTCATTCCACTTATTTTATAGAGTGGCGGCTGTCATTCCAGTGGTTCTACAGTGTAGAGTGTGTCCCTCAACTAACTGATTCTAGAAAAGGGTGTCATTCCACTGTTTACCACCTAGAAATGCTGTCATTCCAGTTCTAAAGCATTGAAAATGCTGTCATTCCACTTATTTTATAGAGTGGCGGCTGTCATTCCAGTGGTTCTACAGTGCAGAGTGTGTCATTCTACTAACTAATCGTAGAAAAGGGTGTCATTCCACAATTTACCACCTAGAAATGCTGTCATTCCAGTTCTAAAGCATTGAAAATGCTGTCATTCCACTTATTTTATAGAGTGGCGGCTGTCATTCCAGTGGTTCTACAGTGTAGAGTGTGTCATTCAACTAACTGATTGTAGAAAAGGGTGTCATTCCACTGTTTACCACCTAGAAATGCTGTCATTCCAGTTCTAAAGCATTGAAAATGCTGTCATTCCACTTATTTTATAGAGTGGCGGCTGTCATTCCAGTGGTTCTACAGTGCAGAGGGTGTCATTCAACTAACTGAATGTAGAAAAGGGTGTCATTCCACTGTTTACCACCTAGAAATGCTGTCATTCCAGTTTTAAAGCATTGAAAGTGCTGTCATTCCACTTATTTTATAGAGTGGCGGCTGTCATTCCACTGGTTCTACAGTGCAGAGGGTGTCATTCAACTAACTGAATGTAGAAAAGGGTGTCATTCCACTGTTTACCACCTAGAAATGCTGTCATTCGTTTTCCGTCATTCAGGTTGTCATTCGTTTTAGGGTCACCCCATTTTATGCCACAGATCGGGTTTGAGTTCCCCCGGCCCTCCTTGTCAATACTGAAGGCGCGCTAATGTATTTACGTACGATAATTGACTGGCAGTGGTAAGCAGAAGGCAAACAGCGTATCCAAATGGAACTAATTTAAGACAGAGAATTCCCTGTATTGTTTGTGGAAAAAGAGAGTGAAAATATATGTATTGTAGGCCTAGGCCGACTGATCATACAATTTTGGGAAACCACTGACCTGGTACACAGCTCTTGTGGAAGTAATGAGCTGTGCTCTCGGCCATATTACCGTGATGAGGCATAACATTGTGGTGAATGAGGAAACACATTGGTGATAGCCATGAACTCATGTGATGAACACCGGCATGGCAAGACTGTACACCTTTCAACTGAGACAGACGAGTGATGGTGGATGATTTTGGCACGACGGCAATGCTGATACTCTCCCACTGTTGCATGGATTTCTTGCCCTGTAAGTTAAGTTAGACAACAAGGTACATGTAATCTTAATACTACTCTAGTATATGAAGTCAAATGAAGCGTAAACACAGTTCACACACACACATGTATGTACTCTCTCTCTCTCTCTCTCTCTCTCTCTCTCTCTCTCTCTCTCTCTCTCTCTCTCTCTCTCTCTCTCTCTCTCTCTCTCTCTCTCTCTCTCTCTCTCTCGTTGGGCGACCGAAGCATACTCTGTACGTTACCAGATAAATTACCAACTACTTAAACATTAACGGCTACCAGGTCTACTACTATATGAGGATCTCTGAAACATTGGTGAATTAACAATTATTTTACACATAATTAATGCGTAACAACACAACTTTCTTTACGCACCTTGTATTCTGGCATTTCATAAGCAACGGGTTTCAGGTTGTAAGCTCTAGTGGCGGCCCAAATGTATACATCGCGAGCGACGATGACATCTGCATAGCCATTCTCGACCCTTGATTATAAATGAACAAAATTTAATGAACAAAATACCAAAGTATGATATGATATCTCTTTCAACATTTATTCAGTCACAACCAGTAGGTCTAGATCAAGAATATGTTCTATCACTGGCAGTATCAATCTATCTATATTTATTTATATATCAGTATTTATTTATCTATCTATCTATCTATCTATCTATCTATCTATCTATAACAGGCATTGTCCAATAACAGGAGGAGGGTTCAGTGTAAGTGCAGGAAGAAACCGGAGTACCCGAGGAAAACATGTGTTGTTCAGTAGAGTCAAACTGAACAACAATCTTCTTACTTACAGTGTGGTAAATTTAATCAAACCCGGAATGGGTTCGAAACCCCGACCGCAGCTGTAAGAAGCAAGTGGTTTAACCACTCGGCCACCGATACAACCCAATTCAGTCTGAGAGAAAGCCATACAACTGAAGCCAGGTAATCGAAAAACAAAAGATTACCTGGCTCGATAAAGTCGTACAAACATTGCTACATTTTATCGTCTGGCTGGACTACATTTTACGAACATTGCTACATTTATATAATCTGGCTCTACAAAACCCTTGCTAATTTGCTACTTTTATCGTATGGCTAGCCAACAGTTTTACTAACATTGCTACATTTCATTGGCAGATCCGACATACATTCTGAGTAAAATTGCTACATATTGTCATTGCATGTTGATACCATTATATTGCTACATTGTATAATATATAAAGAAATGGTTTGTTCTCATTTGGGTACCGTTGTTAGAAATGTTGGAATATTCAAGTATATGTTGCTTTATAGTTTGGGAAGTTGTAGCAATATTGAGTAAGATTTTTCTCGGGCCAGTGGACGTTTTGTTTCATGTTTACTGGCTTAGATTGTATTCACAACCAGCGCACCAAGATTACGGTATTGTTACAGAAAAAGGTGTGTCGCGGTCTGCAAATGCAATGGTTTGTATTACATTAGGGACCGGTCAGTTTCTCCAGCCTGGGGGGGGGCGGTGGATTCTTAAATTGGGTCGACAAAAAGTCACTGACCCCCCCCCCCCCCTATCTGTAAAATCAAAAACAGGCTGACCCCCTATCACTTAATTCTAAAACATGATGACCCCCCCCCCTCCCCCATATATATAATATTCACATGACAGGTATTTTTTTATCGTGGCGCAGTGTGGACTGCTTGACTGTCTTGCATCTACTTTATAAGATCCTGGGTTAGCACTATCATAATTGTAATTATTGACTACACAGGGTGAATATATTCCAAAAGGAGTTTAATATCATCTTGACAGTGAAAGATACTGGAAAGCTTGAGCAGGGAATATGTATATCTCTTATGGGGGGTCTCCCCCTAGAAGCCCTGGAGGTTTTTTACTCTAAAAAGTCAATTTTGAGACTATTCAGGCCCTTTCAGACAATAATTTCCAAGCTTTACAAGACAGCACCAACATGTAAAAAGAAAACATATATTTGAAATATTAAGTTTGATAGCATCTTGACAGTAAGAGGTAGGGGGAAGAGCTTGAGACTGGGATGTGTACACCTCATGTAGTGGGGGGGGGGGGTTCCTAGGGGGTCTCCCCCTAGAAGTCCTGGAGGTCTTTTACTCTGAAAAGTCAATTTTGAGACTATTCAGACCCTTTCAGACAATAATTTCCAAGCTTTACAAGAAAGACAGCACCAACATGTAAAAAGCAACTACACAGGGTTGAAATATTTTTGAAATATACTTTGATAGCATCTTGACAGTTAGAGGGGAAGAGCTTGAAACTGGGATATGTCCACCTCATGTGGGGGGTCCAAAGGGGTCTCCCTCTAGAAGCTCTGGAGGATTTTTACTCTTAAAGCCAATTTTTAGGCTATTCAGACCCTTTCAAGCAATAACTTAATCCGTGCTTTACAAGACAGCACCATCAAGTATCAGAAACTATTCTTTATAACTTACATAGGGTTGAAATATGTTCTTAAACAGTTAAATGGCATCATTATATACATGTAGTAAAGGTCAGCACATCTACTGGTAGTATCATTGGTAGGGGAGATTTGGAGTTTAAGGCAATTTTAGACTACCTTGCTTTTGGCAAACATTTCACATCTTTAAAAGACTATCATCTCAAATTAGAATTGGGTGAAAATATTTAAGAAAGGTTTAATACCATTATGACTGTAAAAAGGTTGTTGGTGCATCTGAGTGTTGGTTGAATGCTTGAGTGACCTCTACTGGGGGTGAGGGAGTCCTTGGGCGTTTTCCCCTGGCAGATCTGCAGTTTTTTGCAATGTTTAGGTTATTCATAGCCTTTGAGGTAATATTTCCAAGCTTCGAATAGCTAACGTAAATGTAAGTTTTAAATGAGTTTTCCATGTCACATACAAATGGCCCCGTAACATTGGTATAGTGGCATTGATATTGCATGTATAGTAAATAAAGTCACCGGTATGTTAGAGAACTTTAGGTGGTCATACCTAGTGTATAATAGAAACTGGAATCTGATGAGATGTGGTGATTTGTAGTGTCAATAACATGTAGTGTCCAAATAGAAAGTGTATTAATCCCTTCTGACAAGTTCATAGTGACGAGTAGGGAACATTTTAGATTAACTTCTTTTATAAACTATCTATGAAGATTACCATTACGAAACCTTCAAGTTCACTTTTGCCCCAAAGTACAATATAAGTGAAGCACTGATTGTGAAACAGCCAAGTATTTACATGACATGTTCTGTAACTAGTGTGGTAGCTAGGTAATACATGTATATGTATATTTATAGTTATGCTTGAACTAATAAGTAAGAATTCATGTAAGAAACAGGGAGAAAAACAAATATTTACATGTACCACATTTCAGACAACTTGCTATATGCCATTGTAGAAAAAGGATTTTTTTCTTCTATCACAATCCAAAACACAATGACCCCCCTATCCACAATTTTGAAAACAGCATGACCCCCCCCCCCTACTGCCAATTTCAAAAACAGGGTGAACCCCCCCCCCTCGCAATCCACCGGTCCCCCCCCCCCCAGGCCGAAGAAACTAACCGGTCCCTCAGTCGACATTATAGGGACCTCCAGAAAACATCGAAATATAGTAATAAAATTTTAGATAGATAACCTACCAGTTCAAACAATGGTCTTCACTGGTTGCAAGCATGCACATGTGTGTTTTACGTGGATGAACATTGTATGTGAAGGAATTTGTCATACGCCAGCATTTGTTCAGTTCACATTCTGATGGCACACACCAACGTACAATTTCATCACTGGTTGGGATGATCTCGTTCGGCGCTGGATGATGGGGATACGGGTCAAATGGCATGGCCAAGCAGCCTAGAAAAGAAATGGTGAAAATTTTAAGTATTAAACCATTTAGAGAGAGAGAGAGAGAGAGAGAGAGAGAGAGAGAGAGAGAGAGAGAGAGAGAGAGAGAGAGAGAGAGAGAGAGTGAGAGAGAGAGACAGAGACAGAGACAGAGACAGAGAGAGAGACAGAGAGAGAGAGACAGAGACAGACACTATATACTGTGCACATTTGTTCACATTTAAAGACCTTTACTCACGATCGAAATTCACATACGAGTGGCGATCAAAGGCACGATTTCAAGCCTTGGTAAAATATTTCTTTTCTTTTCTATTCTGAAAGTTTGGAGTTTCTTTAACATATACCTTGATATAGCTATGGAGATATTCATTCTCACGAGATTAAGTTCTGTTCCTTTCACAGCGAAAAGGTCATTTTGAGGGAACGATGGCCGGTGATTGCCTTGTCATGGCTCTACATGTTCAGTATTTTAAAAGATAGCGTGTCTTAGTGTCCAAAACATTTCATTTTGGACCAAATTTGCACACCATTCACCACTGATGATTTCAATAATCCCCAACTACTCTCTCATTTCTTCCTTTCTTTCATTGCATATAGTAGTTTTTATTTTGTAGATCAAATGATGGGGGGGGGTATCATTCTCACAAGGCAGCACACTTTCCTCTGAGTGTGCATTTGTACATCCAGTAAACTTCGTTTGCATCAAAGTTTGCTATCTCTATAGGATTTGAGATAATCTAGGGTTGGGTATTGCTACTGTTTGTTAATTTTGTCGTCTTTTACATCCCTCTCCTCACCCCCAACCCCCACCCCCATCCTCGAAGTACAGTATTGGGCCTCTAGTAACCATTCTCTCAAACCGGAGCATACTAAGCCACGGTAAAATCTATCCAACACAACTCCAGAAGTGCGCAGACCAAAGCTGCAGATAATTATTTCTGAAGTGTGCAGACCCCGTTTACAGACAATTTCAAAAAGTGTGCAGACCCCGGCTGCAAACAATTTCAGAAGGGTGCAGACCCCGGGCTGCAGACAGTTTCAAAAAGTGTGCAGACCCCGGCTGCAAACAATTTCAGAAGGGCGCAGACCCCGGGCTGCAGACAGTTTCAAAAGTGTGCCGGCTCGGCCGGGTGCAAACAATTTCAGAAGTGTGTAGACCCGGGTGCAGACAATTTCAGAAGTGTGTAGACCCCGGGCGCAGACAATTTCAGAATTGTGCAGACCCCGCGGGTGCAGACAATTTCAGAAGTGCGCCGACCACAGGTACGGGTGCAGACTTGGACTCATATAGTGGTCAATCCCGAAATATCAGGTATTTTCAACTTTTTTTTGAACCGATGACATTTATCTGAACAAGTGGTTTTCAGGAAATGCTACATGTGAGGTACGTTGCCGTAAATATGACAAGTTTGAACAATGGTTAGACATTGCTGATTATATGCTGACATGAAAGGACAAACGACAAGTTAAACTTAGGAAATAATGCTGACAAGTGAAAATGAAGCCTAAGCTTACACCATTAATACGACATATCTTAAATATACGATGAGATATTTTATAGTCAGGCAGTAGTCAGTACGCCGTCAATTCGCGGACTTGATTAATTTGAAGACAGCCAAATATAACTACGAAATGTATGAGGCCACAAATTATACCTGAATGGATCAACATATTCCGATCAACCAGGTGTTCCATCTCTGTCTATCATCCCACCAACGCAAGAATGGTGCATTTGATATGCGAAAATTCAATTTAAACTTTTTATTGATGTGTACGGTTACCACGTTATCGCGTGTTTGTTTGGATAACTCTTCTTAACGAGCAATTGTATCTTATCTTATCTTGTCTGTCTGGGACCAGGGTGACCCTAGAGTGACCTTCAAGTGACCTCAAAGAGAGACACTGAATCCCATTTCCTAAATGCTTAAGTTTCAAGGTGCAGACCTAGATACAACGTATGTCAACTACATTACCATGCACATACGGCATGCACCTGCTCTACAAGACCAGTGAAGTTTTTAAGTGCCGATTTCGCATACATCTATTATTTTCTGTTTATGTTATCATCACTTCACAGAAATCACTCCACAGAAATCGTATCTTATCTGGAGTGGAGGAGTTTTACGCAGTTTCACACCTTTCAATCTTCTTCATATTTGTGTAACCATAGTGTCTATGGTGTAACCCTGGTACTTATGCTAACCGCAGAAACCACATCTCGGACTAAGTCTGTTAAAACATGTCACCCTTTGACTAGAGTGGAGTGTCTAAATGTAGTCTAGAGGCTATCCATACAATGAGAACCCGTAGTCTAGAGACTATCCATAAAATGAGAACCCCGAGTCTAGAGACTATCCATACAATGAGAACCCCTAGTCTAGAGGTTATCTGTACAATGAGAACCCCTAGTCTAGAGACTATCTGTACAATGAGAACCCCTAGTCTAGGGGCTATCCGTACAATGAGAACCCCTAGCCTAGAGGCTATCCGTACAGTGAGAACCCCTAGTCTAGAGGCTATCAGTGGCTTCAAATCTCTTCTCACGTCTAACTCAATGAGGAGCTAAAATGAAATTTCATATTCAAATGACCCCCCCCCCCCCCACAGTCATTAACACTATGTGTTCGTTAATCAATGACAGAATTCTGCCCAATAATAAGTGTTTATTCCGGGCAGTTACACAATGTCCAAATATGGGATATGCTACTTATGTACATTGTTTACGTCATTCTGACAGTTGGGGGTTTACTGATTTGCATGGACAATTTTTGGTTCATGATTTCTCAGTGAGTTAGACAGGGTGGAGAGAGACCTTGAGATTCGAAGCCACGGATAGCCTCTACTCTAGAGAAGCCCGAATGTATAAGTAGAAGTCGTTGACACTTTTTTTCCAAACTGTGATATCCATGGGTCTTCGCTTACATTCATACACTTTACTTGACAGGCTTAAACATTGTTTTTATTTTGTCTGTGCCTTAAAGTTCATCCACAATCAGGGTACAGAAATCTTGAACACCCACCCCATTTGTTAGCAGCGTTTTCACTCTATGATTCACTGACACTTATTCAGAGAGTGGTTAAAACTATATTGTTTGAATGTACGCTTCTCTTAGGCGATAAATAACCTCATGTAAATCTCGACCAAAATTAGTCACTTAATTTTAGGCATCCATTGCGTGATGGATGTCAGTAAAATGTTATCATATCCTTTAAAAACGAAAATGTCCCCAATATCGAAACTGTTATGTCATGCCGTAAAGCACAGGGCGTGTAACATTACATAGATTATTGTTTTCCAGGTCTATAGACTAAATATAACAACCTTTTGACTATATATTCCTACCTGTAAGGCGAAAAGAGAATATTTCTACGTAGTATAGAGATTCATACATTTGTAGCAGCAAGATTCGTATGATGTTTTCCTAAGAAACGGAAATCTAAGCAATAATATGCCCCTGTGCCGTAAAGTGGTACGACGATTTGTGACGTATTGAGCAATGGGAGGCAAATTAAAGTCATATGACTTAACGAAACGAAAGAAACATTACGTCATTAAAAATAGAAGTCTACTAATACACCGTTTGTGGCAAATTTCCAATGTATGTCCCATACCCATAACAGTAAGGGGGTTTTGTTGCCCCTAACAACCGCCTCATCGAAGTTGTAAAACTTGTGGCGTGATACATGGAACAATGATATTTATGCCCTTTATCTGTCACAATGTTGACACATTGTTTGACATGTACGGGATTAGCAGTCCTCTACCGGAGCTAATAAAAGTTTGTGTAGTGGGTTATAACCACCTCCTTGTCTGAGTTGCTGCTGACGTCTTATCAGTATTGGATAGTGTAAGACAAAGGGGGGTTTAGAAGGTGTGAATTGGGTTGACCTTTGTAGTTCAAGTAAAACCAGTCCAGCGAAAGTCAGAAACCATATGCCTGCACATGGGAAGCCTCCATGGTCTCAAGAATGAAATGCAAGAGGACCAAAATAGTTTGCCAAAATTACGAGGAGAACTTAATTACGGAGAAAAATAGTTGTGGCGAGTAGTATTAAAAATAAGTCATACTACTGTACCATGAATGGAGTAGTGACTGCACAGTAAGGGTTTAAGGATGAAGGGCACAACTGTTACCATTCAAAAGAAGCGGTAAACATTTAAAAAACGAATTTTACACACATCTTCATATGAGCTACACTATAAAATAAGACACGTCTCGTTGTTCAGCCCTATCAGGGCTTGTGAATGTTGCATGGCTTATTTGTTTCGCCGTGAACACTGCATGCTGTGTGTGTCCCCATCCGAATGTGTACACTTTTATCTCAGTATTATCATCACCTAGCCTGGCAAGGGGTGAGACAGTGTGTACTTTATCTTAATCTAGTCTAGCAAGGATGAGATGGACTAATCCTGCTATCCTGTGAACTTGTCGGGCATAAGTACAATAGACACCGGTGGAAAGATAAACAACGCGGCTCCGCCTTGTTGTTTATCTTTCCGCCGGTGTCTATTGTATACTTGTCAATTTATTCAACGTTTTGACAACATAATTGCTTACAGGATATGAAAAACATGTCTAGATTTTACGCGATGTGAAGTGGGGTGATGTTATTTTTCAATCACCGTGTTTGACCATTGTATGCAAATGTAGGCAAATTTACCATTCAAAAACAAACTATAAAGTTTCGGCACATGCGCGTGACTGGTAGGAAACTTTACGGAATTTTCCTTTTTGAGGTGTTACACGGCGCCCGTTTCAGTACCTGCCAAACTGTGATATTTATGTGTATCTGTATCATTTTCTCTCAGTGTATCCGATCTCCAATGATACTTTTTTCGTAATTTTATCCGATCTCAATCTCTCCTCTCTCTCTCCCCTCCTCCCCTCTCTCCCACTTAAGTATTCCTAGCCCGAATGTCTTTCCCTCTGAATTTCTGTCTGCCTTCCCCATTTTCTCACTCAATCTCTGAATCGTTCCATCCACTGTGACTTTTCATCTTCCTCTCCGTCTTGTCCCCTCGTTTACGAATCAGTCCTACTAACTCACTTGTGTTCTCTTGCCTGTTCGCCCACTCTTCTGTCCCCTCCCTTCAATATCTTCTCCCGCATTCCTCATTTCATGATCATCCACGCCTTGCCTATTCCCCTTTTTGTCATCCTATGCCATCACCACCCTCCACACCCTGCCTCTCCAATGATCTATCCCCTACACTTTCAAAATAATCCGAATCAGAATAAACTTGTTTCATCTTTCTTTCTAACCATTTTTCACAAAGTCTGAAATTATGCCCCAAGACAACTAAAATACCGTGTTTTGGAGATTCTGTGGCCGGAAAAAGTTCGAAGATAGGACTTCCAAATGCGTTTAGTTTCAACCTATTAATATAGTTCGGGCTGATCGTTCGAGGTGGCACATTAATTATTTCTTATTACTATTAAACTTTATAAAAGAATCCAACAGCGCTCAATATATCCTTAGCTTAAAAGGATGAAAGAAAGAAAACACATTTATACAAACACAGAATTAGTGGGTCGCAAAAAGTCAAACTGACCATACTGTATATCTCCACGACTCGTTTTCAGTAGACAAATATAAGTTCACAATTCTCTGATCAACTGAACACTTCTTTGACTTTAAAAAACATACGTCGACTCGTCTCTGGTATTACAGACGTTCACTGCGATTGAAAAACTCTGATCAATACATTTTCAAAAGTACAACATCCGATTAAAATGGATAACAAGAACCCGATCTTAGTTCATGAAGCAGTATCTCGCATGACCATACATTTTAAAGAAATTACCGCAGGTGACGAAAATTGTGCAAAAAGTGCGCAAATACCCATATAAAGTTCAAACTGAAGGTGAAAATGTTGTAGACCATACAGTCCGACAGGTAGAAATAGTAAAATCATCGACACTATGTTTCAACATTAGAATAACAAATTCTTTAGCCAAGTACAGGTAAGCTAACCGTGAGCGCACGAACCGGCCGTTACCACACCTGTAAGAAACTTCACATCGTCGCATTTGACCAGTATGGAATTACAACGATGTCGATGAAACCATACCACAGAAAAAAATAATTGCAAATTAGTGTGAACCGCAAATAAAACCCTGTAATTGAATAATGATGATGATGATTTAAAAAGTGTAATTTCATTTTTTTTAAATCAATCAATCATATATTTACACTCTTGAACCAATAAAGCTGGAATTTACTTCAAAGTTCGTTTGCAACAACATTTAGACAAACTTACCGAGAACGCAAACAGCGAGGATAAGTAAGGTCTTCATTCTGATCACCTGTTCAGAATAGAGTGTCAAACTTTCCGCTGTTTGATTTTATACCCTCGGAGTATATGTAGGACCCCTTAGCGCGCTGTAGAAGATAAAGCTTTTGAATTCATATACGGGCAATATTGTCGTATAGGTTTGTATTCGTTTCGTTATCTTTACTTCAACAACTCATCTCGATAAACACGTAGGGCCACGTAGGACGACAGATTTGTCGAGGGTCGTCGACAGTTTACGAGTTGTGTACTGAATTATGCAAAACACATTATAATTAACTGATGAGGTGAAGTGAAGGACATATATATATATTTTTTGTTTTTTTAATATTTTTTTTTGTGCTGGGAATTCCTCCCAGCGGCTCCCTGTAGCATAGTGGTTAGCGCACAGGATTAGCAGTTGGGAGGTCACGAGTTCGAATCCCACTGGAAACAGGGGATTTTTCTGTGACCGACCCAAACCCAGGGTGAGTGTTCTACAGATGGGTAGGCTGTATCACTCAGCCGTTTCTCACTCACAAGACGAGTGCGAATTTTGGGGGGACTCCTGGAGTAATGACTCGAAAAGTCGGGGACGATTACTCACACGGAGCCCGCAGGTGCGATGTTTGCCGGGCCTGGGTGACTCTGGGATAGCCTGTGGACTGATTAGAAAAGCCTTGACATTTCCACAGCAACGTGATATAGAGCGTGCTACATAGTCCTGTCACGTAGTCCCAAACCCGAATGGATCTCTGTAGCATTTGTGTTTGTTTGTGTGTATTTGTCTGCGTGACAGATAAATTATTTGTTTGTTATCGTTATGTTATGTCAAGTTGTGGCGATAAAGAACGATATAGAGAAGGACGTGGTACACAAGAATTGCGTATTACACAATCATATATCTATATTTAGTTACTTATAATTAGACTTATTTGTGCGCCGTGTTTTTATTTACCTTGAGATATAAGACCATGGACATGATGAGTATTTAAGTGGACTATCCACGATCCTCATTAGAAATGTTTTGTTATTTTTCTTATTGTGAATAATTATTTAATACAGTTATCATTTATATTTGGTGGAATAAATCTCATTTCAGTCATCGACAGAGGACGAGTACTGTTTTAAGTTCCGTTCATTCAGTTCAGTGCACTTTATGGTGTCAATTTTGCGTCAAATAACGGTTGTGATGATGGCGTTGTTGGTGACAAACAAACATCTGTTTGACCGTTGTCTTTCAAAAGTGATGAGAGCAATGTCTCGCATCTTTCTCATCTCAGTAAGAATAAAGTCTGTTCCTCATTCAAAACTTAGACAACTATCATATTCTGGAGAAGCTAGACTAATGTTTACTATGGGTCCACCCAACCTATATGTCTATATCTATGAAGTATCCGCCAACTTTTTTGGATGTCGCTTTCAATTTGCTGACTTGTCTGCACTGTATAATCACAAACCTATGCAAATCATTTATTATGCAGTGCTTTTATGGCGAGACATCATTTGCACACAATGGTGTTCTGCTGAGTTCATGTCAACAAACTGCCATAATATCTAGATTACCTCAAATGACCCTTATAAGCATTAAAAACACGCCACTGTGATTTCAGTACCCGAACGTCGAAATATGACGGGGGCTTAGCAAACTGTGCATATATAGTCACTTCCCGGCCAATCGTTATCTAATAACACAAATTCTGATAGATGTACATTGTTGTTAGCGATAAACCACTGAGTACTGTTGACCCGATAAACTAGTACAAATGTACATGTTTGTTCACAGCATCGTTATGGTGAAGAAAAAAAGTAGTGATTGTTGGTTCTTCAGGGTAGCAACGTAACGTTTAGTCCCAAATAGTCAGTCCAAGTACGATTTTACAAAACAAGCTGACGTTTCAGATCAGAATCCATTTTCTATTTTGGTCATGATTGCAAAATAACATAATAGTTTTATTTACCCCAAATAAATATAACAGTGGGTAAGTGGGGAATCAGGAAATAGATTGCAGCTAGTCTGGGCTTGTCCCCTTATATACTAATATACAGAAATTCACAGCAAGGTACTCAATAGGACTCAAAATATATTTTCAAATCAAATGAAGATCACATAAATATGTTTATCTTCGTACGTGATTCATTCACACAAATTAACTTTGTAAAAAAACAAACAGACGAAGAGCTCGACCTGAAAAGCCAAATCTCTTTGATATTGGACCATGAATTGTATTTTAGGGCGGCTTTACACCAATATCGCAGTGTTCACCAACATAAGTTAGAGGGTATTTTTTCACCAGACGAATTAATATCCTTTCGTTAATGTTTAACTCATGACCTTTTAATTTGTTAATCATTTCAATGTCAAACCAGGTAACCTATCATTTAGTGGGTGAGATGCATCATTGAGAATTGACAGACCTTTCCTACGGAGAGCCTGTTTGTACAGTTCTCCAAGCTCTGTGAACATGAACCCTACACGTTTACTACATATATTTCCAATTCTCGACAGTATTGTCTTATCTCTAACAGAAAGATGACCAAACTATGCGACGATGTTAAAAGTTAGAACACTCTCAATACAGCAACGATATATATATATATATATATATATATATATATATATATATATATATATATATATATATATATATATATATATATATATATACAGATACAAGAACATGGGTGATAGCGGGCGCTAGAGTATACACAAAGACACTTGGTAATTGGGACTCTGGTGTTTTGAAATATTTTGGTAACCAAAAAATTATGTCATAATGTTTTTATTTCATGTCAGAAAACTTGGAAGAATTCTACCTGTTTTGTAGACATAAATCAACGCGTTTTATAGTCGTAGGAATATGATAAGGATCGATACTTCAAAACGAAACAAAATAAAAACCACAACCATAAAGTTACAGACCGTACCCCTTTGTTGTTGCAATGCCCTTTGTTTGAGTTTCGATGACGTCATCTGCTGATACGGTCACTTTCTGCTTAGGGGCGAGATCAATAGTTGAATGTAGGATAATAAACAAATTCACACTTAGGCCTCAGACCCCTCCCCTTCTGACTAAATTGGCCGAAATTGAAAATTGTTGCAGACAGCACAATCAAATTCAAATCAGTATTTAGTAGTATGTAGTGCTATGAATACAAAGCCAGTATGTAGTGAGTGAAAAATACTTCTTTTGTTGACACTTTACTTTATTTTAGTGCCATGTATTTACTATTACATCGCAAATTCTTCCATTTCTCAATTTGACACCTTTTAAAGAAATATTAGGGGTACAAACAATTCATTAAGAGTAAATTCGATTTTTGTAGGATGGCTCCAACCCCCCCCCCCCCCCCACGCACACACACACACACACACACACACACCAATAGTAAAAGAATTTAGTTTTTTATCCTACATTGAACTTTTGATCTCGCCCCTTACTGTGTTCTCGTTCTAAATCTGGCAAAAAGGGGCGGCTTGTACATACATGTCAAGCGTCGAACACAGAGACACCTGGAGGTTTTTTACAACGTTTGTTAACAGAATCGTGTTTTCGGTAATAAAATGAGTTCAAAATTGATAAAAGATTCTGTTGGTTTTCTCTATCAAGGAAATTCTGGATTCTTAATAGTTGGCGAAAGACTGTATCATTGAGATGGGACTAGACGAAATGTGTTCCAAAACTCTAACTTTCTAGTCATTGTCTTTATTCATGTAATCTTACTTTCCCTTTTGTAATTTGAAAAGACGACTGGTGGAAGATGAACCCCGAAGTTTGTCATGCTGAGACTTTCACCAATGTTATTCACCACCATGAAGGACTCTGCAACGCTCACATCAAGGAAGTCACTTGCATGGCCGGGTAATCCACATCCAAAGACCATGTGGATGGGACGTATTGGTCATAAATACCAAGTCACTGTACCAATGTGCAGGTATGATCACATGACAACCACATACTATCACATGCTAATCACTTACTATCACATGACAATTATATACTGTCACATGACAGTCACATTATACATGAAAATTAATTAATATCACAGGGCAAAAGCATTTCTGATGTTATAAACCCCTTCAGTGTCAAGTGTACCTCTCTCTCCCACAGACATTGTGATGTAGTTTTTTGACATAACTACATGGTGTAAATTTTCAACTGAAGTCAAAATAAACAATATTTACAATTCATTCATTTAGAAATTTTGATCTAGACGTAAAACATTTAAATCTCTCTCTCTCTCTCTCTCTCTCTCTCTCTCTCTCTCTCTCTCTCTCTCTCTCTCTCTCTCTCTCTCTTTCTCTTGTTAGTGAAATTTCTAATGTTCCCCCTTTCCAGTAATATTTCGATGAAAAACACCCCCTTTTTAGTGAATCTGAGAGAAAATCACTGCAAAAAACACCCCCTTATTTCTGAGATCCGGGTGGTTTTACCTTCAAGGACATCTAATCCATACATTGCACAATAATTACACTGTTTGCCCAATGTTTGAAGAGAAAAAGGGCATCCTACCCCTATTCTCAGAGGGTGATCTGAAAAAGTACCCCTTTTTTATGATTTCACGCACCTAGATGGCCGACGGAAACACCACCTTTTCCATGAAATTTCTAACAAGCATGCGCACCCGCTTTGTCTGGGACTGCCACCACCGGGCATGAGATATAAACATTTAACTCAAGTAAGTTTATCTTTGGTGCTGATTTTTTTCCAATTTCCAGAGAATGACAGCCAAGTAGTACGATAAGGCCTAAAAAAGTATAATTGTTTTGTTCCGGTTACCCGACCCCACCTAGCTTTTCACTGCCGACCCTAAACATCTTTTTTACGTATTCGAGAAAAAAATTATAAAATCACATAAATTGTGAAGTGTCACGAGAAATAGTGGATGCAAAAATTGCCGATAACTTAAAAAGACACTCTAAAACTGTTCTTCCAATCTGTAATGGCTTTACACCTGCTAGGATGAAATAAACAACACAGAGACCATTTGGAAAACAATGGAAAACCTGAACTAGACACTCACACATGAAAAAAATCATAAAATGAAATAAAAAATCTAACTACCCCACCTATTTTAAGATTGAATGTAACCGTTAACCGAAACCACACAATTTTTTTATTAGGCCCAACCCTTGAACTTAAATAAAATATATGTAGACCAAATTCAAATGTCAACATCCTCCATATTACCAAATGTATTTTAGGTGATAATAGCTCATTGAACCTGGCCTTCATTGCTTTTTACAAAACTGAAAGTATATCATAATATTTTACTGAAACTTTATTACTAACATGTTTTATAAATGCATATTACCAGGTACTATGTTCTTTTTGAACACACTTGTCGAATATCATGATCCTGGCTATCAGGGCATTTGCAAATAAAAGGTACATGTAGTTGTTGGATAATTAAAGACATTAAGCCCATATACATAAACGGTGTGTAAGTGTGTAGTGCTCATTTTGTTTGTCTCAACTCTCAATAAACCACACACACATTCATATAATGTGTAGTTGGGATCAGTGTCTTCCTAGCAGCTTAAGACCTTTATACTTTTTACCTAGCTGTTAAAAGACATGAAGCCTGTCAAATACTAGGTGATATCCTTTCAGCAGCCATATTTATCAAACTATATGTTCTGAGACTGCAAGTCAGTTACGTCTGTTTGTTTATTTATTTGTTTGTTTGTTTGTTTGTTTGTTTACTTTGAGTGAATGACGTAGATATGTTGATGGCGGGAATAATATGTAAAATTCTCTTTTAGTGAATTTTAGTTAAGCAATAACCCCCGCCGAAGGCGGGTATACACGAGATTTTGGTACAATTCGCGACATATAGCACGAGCCGAATGGCGAGTGCTATATGGAGCGAATTGTACCAAATTCGAGTGTATACCCGCCTTCGGCGGGGGTTATTGCTATTATATTATATCAAAATATGTGTCTATTTCTTCTAAATGTGATTCTGTGGTTATTTATATGCCTGAAAAGGCGAATTCACACATACAGAAAAAGATCGTCGGTAATAGATCGTCGGGAACGAGCATATTTTGATGAGTGGATACGTTCATGTCGCCCCCACACACACGTACTGCATGAACACAAACCGTACACTGTGCACTGCATTGCATCGCATTGATAAATTACCTTATTTACATCATATAATGCATAACGAAAACGCGTTGAAAACTAGCAACAAAGAAAACGGGGCAAGAGGTCAAAGAAAGTAACAATTTTGTTTGGATATTTACATAAGAACAATACAATCTTGTACACTTCTAAAAATAGATGTCTCGGCGTTGAATCAGTTGAATCCGCGGAGAAAGCTCGTGACAGTAAATCAGAGACGCGACGTTACACAGTCTACTTTAATTTTATATGGTTACCAAATTGAACATTGACTTAACCTGAAAATGTACAGTTTTGAAATAATCCTGACGCACTTGACTGATGGTTAAAAGTTAAATTGATGTTGCTTGATTCAACGAGAGCAGGACGCTGAGACGGCTCGTTGCGTGGGAGAACTTGTACCTTATCAGCCATGGCCAGTGATGTTGAAGCCACTGATCGATCGTTGCTTTCGATCGCAAGGTCATCGGTGGAATTATTTGGACTACTGTAATCCAAACTATTGTACATGATACCTGACACACCTTTACTCTGAGGAAGTGTTAACTTATTGGTATAAGAACGAACACATTCAGCTTGTATGTACTATTCATATGCTAGTTTAGGGGTCCATTTTACCACCGCCAGCCGTGGTAAAATGGGATTTTACCACAGTTATTATCCAATCAGAATGGCACATAGTAGCATGATATAATATAATTTATATTTTATACCGTATATTGTAAATTAACTGCTAGTCAGATTACTTTTAATGCATGTAGTGTATGTATAGTGTATACACCTTGGTGAAGGCTGTACAGATTTCATCTTATCAAGATCTAACCTATGTGACATGGATAATTTGGTGGGTTTCCTTTGACTAGGAAATATTTTCTACTTCTTATGAAATTGAGAAACACAGGTTGCCATGATACGTTGTATACACATACTTAGATTAGTTTTATTTGAAAGCATTTTTTGCATTGACTAAAATCAGTAATCAGGGTTCGCACGGTCCTGGAAAACCCTGGAAAACCCTGGAAAATGCGCCCTATCCCTGGAAAACCCTGGCGATCGTCATGTCTGTGCTCGAGCCACCCATTCATATGATTCTAACTCTCGTAAATGAGAAATGGCGAAAATATTTTCAAAGTCTTTCGCCACGGTGGTGAATCAAAATTCACGCCGATTGAACCCAGACAGTCAAGCGATCGTTCCACGAGACACTTTGCCCCACAGACCGTGTCTATGATTAGTTGAATGGGCGCCGCAGTGTTTGTTTCGATCTTGCGTATATTGCTACTGCATACACACAGGCATTTGTTTCCGGAGTTATGTAGAAGACTTTTGCAGGTTCACACCTGCACGATCACAGAAACAAGTGTAATTTTACCCCTTTCGTATATAGTTGGTTATGTACGTCAATATTGACTTAATTCTAAAACATGATGACCCCCCCCCCCCATATACAATATTCGCATGACAGGTATTTTTTTTATCGTGACTCAGTGTGGACTGCTTGACTGTCTTGCATCTACTTTATAAGATCCCTGGTTAGCACTATCATATTCATAATTATTGACTACACAGGGTAAATATATTCGAAAAGGAGTTTAATAGCATCTTGGCAGTGAAAGGTAGGAAAGCTTGAGAAGGGAATATGTACATCTCTTATGGGGGTCCTAGAGGGTCTCCCCCTAGAAGCCCAGGAGGTTTTTAACTCTGAAAAGTCAATTTTGAGACTATTCAGACATTTTCAGAAAATAATTTCCAAGCTTTACAAGACAGCACCAACATGTAAAATGCAACTACATAAGGTTGAAATATTTTTGAAATATAGTTTGATAGGATCTTGACAGTAAGAGGTAGGGGGAAGATCTCTTGACTAGGATGTGTACACCTCATGTGGGGGGGGGGGTCCTAGGGGGCCTCCCCCTAGAAGCCCTGGAGGTTTTTAACTCTGAAAAGTCAATTTTGAGACTATTCAGACATTTTCAGAAAATAATTTGCAAGCTTTACAAGACAGCACCAACATGTAAAATGCAACTACATAAGGTTGAAATATTTTTGAAATATAGTTTTTGATAGGATCTTGACAGTAAGAGGTAGGGGGAAGATCTCTTGACTAGGATGTGTACACCTCATGCGGGAGGGGGGTCCTAGGGGGTCTCCCCCTAGAAGCCCTGGAGGTTTTTAACTCTGAAAAGTCAATTTTGAGACTATTCAGACCCTTTCAGACAATAATTTCCAAGCCTTACAAGACAACACCAACATGTTAAAAGCAACTACATAGGGTTGAAATACTTTTGAAATATACTTTGATAGCATCTTGACAGTAAGAGGGGAAGAGCTTTAGACTGGGATATGTCCACCTCATGTGGGGGGTCTGAGGGGGGTCTCCCTCTAGAAACCCTGGAGGATTTTTACTCTTAAAGCCAATATTTAGGCTATTCAGACCCTTTCAAGCAATAACTTAATCCATGCTTTACAAGACAGCAAGTATCAGAAACTATTCTTTATAACTTACACTAAGGGTTGAAATATGTTCTTAAAAAGTTTAAATGACATCATTATATACATGTAGTAAAGGTCAGCACATCTATAATGGTAGTATCATTGGTAGGGGAGATTTGGAGTTTAAGGCAATTTTAGACTATCTTGGCAAACGTTTCAGATCTTGAAAAGACAATATCATATCAAATTAGAATAGGGTGAAATATTTAAGAAAAGTTTAATACCATTATGACAGTAAAAAGGTTGTTGGTGCATCTGATTGTTGGTTGAATGTATGAGTGACCTCTGGGGGTGAGGGAGTCCTTGGGGTTTTCCCCCTGGCAGATCTGGAGTTTTTTGCTTGAGATACTAAGCAATGTTTAGGTTATTCATAACCTTTGAGGTAATATTTCCAAGCTTCGAAAAGCTAACGTAAAACGTTTTTAAATGAGTTTCTCATATCACACGTAACGTTATCCCCACAACATAGAAAAGTATTTTGACCGTCCCATTCATACATATCAAAACCGTTCAGCCTCCAGTGGTAACTTTCGTCCACCATCGATAAAATTGACCATCACTGTGACCCAACACAATTTCAAATATGCAGCGACAAAGCACTGGAACTCTTTACCAAGTCACCTAAAAATTAACATGTCCAGGCAACAGTTCAAAAATGAGCTAAGAAATTATATTTTAAATTCTACACACCAACCTTAATTTATACTCTTTGGCGTTTTTACAACATTTCTGGTTTTTGCTTTATTTCTTCTCGTGTGTGTGTATGCGTATGTATGTGTGAGCGTGCGTGTGTGTGTGTGTATGAGTGTGCGTGAATGCGTGCTATGTTTATTTTTGACTTAATTTTCTTCGTTGCGTCCATTTATGAATTTGAATTAATCTAAAATTGAATGTACGGGCCATGGACACGACTAGTTCTGCTGAACTATTTTCATGGTCCCCATTAGATAACACATGTATATTTCCTTTTGTCCAATTTGTTTGAAAGTGTAATGTATTATTTATTTATTTATTTATTGTTTTGTTTTTTGGTATCTGATGAAATAAATTTCAATTCAATTCAATTCAATTCAATTCAATTCAATTCAATTAGTATATAGGGGCATTAATATTGCATGTATAATAAAGTCACCGGTATGTTAGAAAACTTTAGGTGGTCATACCTAGTGTATAATAGTAACTGGAATGTGATGAGATGTGGTGATTTGTAGTGTCAATAGCATGACGAGTAGAACAATTTAGATTAACTTCATTTATAAACTATCTATGAAAATTACCATTACGAAACCTTCAAGTTCACTTTTGGCCCAAACTGCAATATAAGCGAAGCATTGATTGTGAAACAGCCAAGCCTTTACATGACATGTTCTGTAACTAGTGTGGTAGGTAGGTAATACCGGTACATGTATATGAATATGTATAGTTAGGCAGTGTTGCAGCCAGCCTTTTCAAAGAGTGGGACATAGTGTCCCGAAACTTTCATTTTTCTGGGTTATCATACAATTTTTGGCAGAAAGCGCCAATAGCACTGTAGCACAACTGTATAGTTTTTCAAAATATTCACCCACATGCTGACCCATTCTAGATATTTGCTGAATGATTATGCAGTTGCCTATCCAACCCTGTTGTTATCTATGCAATATACACAATCATTTGGCTGTTGCTATAGGCGTGGTTATGTTGCTAAACATATTTGCACACAATTTTAGTGTGGGTCATCTATGACCTGTCATTTCCAAAATTGTGGGTCAGGTCCAAAAAATGTGTGTCAAATGACCCAAAAAAAACCTCTGGCTGCAACACTGAGTTAGGTTTGAACTAATAAGTAATGTTAAAGAATTCATGTAAGAAACAGGGACAAGAACAAATATTGACATGTACCACATTTCAGACAAGGCTATATGCCATTGTAGAAAGGATGTTTTCTTCCATCACAATCTAAAACACAATGACCCCCTATCCACAATTTTCGAAACAGCATGACCCCCCCCCCTACTGCCAATTTCAAAAACAGGGTGACCCCCCCCCTACCAATCCACCGCCCCCCCCCCGACCGAAGAAACTGACCGGTCCCTAACTACTTTGGTTGGTCAAACATCCTTGAACGAGTGAAGTGAGGTGTGAAGGTAAAGTGCAGCGGTCTTCCGGGGTCCCACACTTCGAAAACAAAGCCAGTAATCAAGGATGCCCAAAACTTGTTTCTGAGCAGATATTAAAGGATTTATGAAGGCCTGAGATTCGCCACAAATGAACTCTGGTGTCACGCAAATATACCAAATTTTAACATGGTGGTCTGCACATGTCCACATGCTAGAGTTCCCGTAAAAACTCCAAATTTGTATCTTTGTCACTGATGTTTAGACCTACAATTGTTTTCCATTGAAAGGTATCACACATTCATATTGAGTTTAAATATACATTGTATATATAAAGTGATTTCGGCTAATATCAAACTTTGTACTGTATGTGTTATATTAGGAATACATAAGTACTTTATGACCTATCAAGACTCCTGGCTCAAAAGAAATAAAGTTCAGCGTGCAATTTATTTTGCGACGAATAGAACCAGGGAGATATAGATGGAACTGTTTTTCTGCTACATTCCATACCCTATCCAACGAATGGGTTAGCATGATGGGTTAGTGGTATAACGCCACCAGTGTTCATTTTCGCTAAAGGGTTTTGCATATGTATGTACAGACCCGGGCCAGGATGGATTGATTATGGGAATAATAGTACAATGTATTGAGTCAATATTTCAGATCGGTAGCTAGTAGGTACATGATATAAGACCATTGAGGACAGCCACTGTGACTAGAAAACCCCGACCTGCGACCCATTACACTTATCCTAGATTGTCAAAAATCCACTCTACATTTTATGTTTCTGCATTAAAAACTTCTGAAATATGATTTACTTGGGCCATGGACATATGTTGCTATTGGCGATACAAAGAAACTGATATTTTCAACTGTTACGTCTACAGTAAGTCGTGTTCACAGTTATCAAGAAGTGCATGGTACATACATACATACATACATACATACATACATACATACATACATACTGATGTGTTATATCTAATTTATATACTAAGCCAGTCAAGGCAATCATACAAGATGGTTTTCTGCAAAGAAAGGCATGTTTTATTCATACTGATCTCCTGTATCTAATTTACGTAATAAGGCAATCACATCAGATGGGTTTCTGCTAAGAAGTGCCTGTTTTATTTTACAGAATAAAAAACTGGTGCAAAGAATATCAACAACAATCAAAATTTCACAGTTGTTAAATTTGTAAACTTTTAAGGTGTAGAAGATTTTTGTTTTAATAGAGAAGCGATGAACTTGTATTAAATTGTGCAGTGTTCATTTGATGTTAATAAGTCGTGACAAAGTATCAAGAAAAGAGAAAAGTCAAATGAATAGTTCATAAGTTTTCATATTGATATGTCAAAGAGTTTTCAACTAATAGTCAGGTTTCTTGTCCCAACTGGGAATTTGTCTCCAGGCCTCGGGTCTGTCATAACCATTCATGTCTTCATCATCATTAAATGTATTCATCATCTTCATATCGTGATGGACGTTGCCATGGAGATTGCAGACTGGATGATGCGTGTTTGGGAACCATTCGTGATGCCAGGTCTTGCCTTGCCATCTGTGTTCACAGACTGGCGTATCTGTGTTTGTGTCAGTGTTGCGTACATTCCTATCGTCGTCGTCATTTTTCCACAGATGTCTGTTGACATTCCAGTCTCGGTTTAATGGATAGATAGTCTCATCATGAAACCAGTTGTCGTAGGTTTCTCTGTGCATCCACCATGGCTTGTTACCTAGACAACAGATATAAATAAACAACATATAAACATCGTTTGTTACCTAAACAACACATGTAAACAAAGAATATATAAACATGGCCTGTTACCAAGGAAACACATGCAAATAAAGAATATATAAACATGGCCTGTTACTTAGGAAACACATTTAAATAAAGAATATTATAAACACGGCTGGTTACCAAGAAAACACATGTAGATAAATAGTATATAAATTTGTGAGGTGTGATGTTAACAACAATTAGTGGTTGCTCATAGCATCACACACTGGTTAGCTGTAACTATGGAATTTGTCATTTTTATGAAGATCTTCAATCAGAACAATTCAAAATCTCAGTGTTCTTTATTAAGTTGATCTGTTTGTATGTTAATAACCTTTTTTACTCACTTGACCTACAAAGATGATTGAACATTATTGTGTATCTCATCATTACTTTGTAAACTACAGCAGAAGCCAGCATTAACAAGCAGTGTTTATGTTGACATATATGTTAACTTTGCACTTGAAATGATCAACCTCACTACAATTCTATAACAATCTCAGAAAACTGACTTACGGTTTAATTATCTGTTCCTGGTCAAGCAATATTGTATTTCAAATAACATTTTCTAAACAGACTCAAAAAATTCTTTGGAATCAAACCCCAAATTGTCAATGTCTCTTCATCATCGTTATGAGTGTACTACAATGAACTGTCGTGTGTGTCTAATATCATTATCAAATGTGACAACAGAACATAGTGTCATTGTAGAGCAATCCTGACAATACTGATGAGATGTCATCTCAAGTGCAAAAATTTGGGAATTATTTTACACTGTAAGTCGAAATTTCATTTAATTTCTTCCAGAGATTAAATCTTCTTCTATTAGTATTATCATTATTTGTAACAATTAATGAACCCAGAGTCAGTGAACATAAACACTTACCCCACAGATCAAAATGCTGGCTTTCCCATTCAGTTGGGTCGTATTTTCTGTTGTCGGTAGTCCATTGATAGTCGTGACTCCACTCAGGTGCATGGTACATATCATGGCATGGCATACATTCACACTCAGTAGCAACCATAACAGGTTTCAGATATCCATAGCCAGTATCACAGGTAAATTCAACCATCTTACGCATGAAGCGACTTGGGCGACTGCAAACAGATACAGGAGAGCAAACTAAGAATCAAATTTCAAGAACATTTTCGAAAACTTTTTACGTCCAGATCAAAATTTCTAAATGAATCTTTTGTAAATATTGTTTATTTTGACATCAGTTGAAAATTTACATGATGTAGTTATGCCAAAAAAATGCATCACAATGACTATGGGAGAGAGAGGTACACTTGACACTGAAGGCGTTATAACATCAAAAATGCTTTTGCCCTGTGATATTAAACAATTTTAATGTATAACATGTGACTGTCATGTGACAGTATATAATTGTCATGTGATAGTATTTGATTGTCATGTGATAGTATGTGATTGTCATGTGATCATACCTGCACATTGGTACAGTGACTTGGTATTTATGACCGATACGTCCCATCCACATGGTCTTTGGATGTGGATTACCCATGCAAGTGACTTCCTTGGTGTGAGCGTTGCAGCGTCCTTCGTGGTGGTGAATAACATTGGTGAAAGTCTCAGCATGACAAACTTCGGGGTTCATCTTCCACCAGTCGTCTTTTCAAATTAGAAAACAGAAAGTAAGATTGCAGTCTATGATACTTTTTTTAGAGACTGTTTACAAATGGACATCAAGTCAGTGTACACAATGTTGTCATTGACTGGTAGAGAGGTAATTCAACCATTAAAGCAGAATGATTGAACCCTTAATTTACACATGTGCATTAAGTCAGTGTACACAGGACCACCAAGGACTATAGTACATGACTAATTCAGCTAACCAGAATGATTGAACTGTTTACACATGGACATCAAGTCAATGTACACGATACCATCAATGACTAGGACGTTTAGAGGTTATTCAGCTGATAAGAATGATTGAACCATTTCATATAAAGGTGTATTAGGCAAAGTATTAAGGGGGACACAACTCCAGGAAATAAAGGTATTTCCATAAACTTTGGGTTCTGGAGAGTCATTCCTTGATTTCACATCACATAAATTTCACTCAGTTACCAAGGAACACCAAACTGAATTAAACTCTTTTTCACCCATATTGATCTAGCACTGGTACACTGTTACCCCCATGGGTCTTAGCAGACATGAATACGTATTAGATGAACAATGCATAGTCATGATGATTTATCTGAAGAAAATAAGCACTTAGGAGTCATGAATATTCAATAAAACACAACTCACGGTGTGAGGGTTTGATGAGAGCTTCCATGGAACGCAGGAACATTGGTCCAAGCCAAGAATGATGGGTCTGGTTGATGAGATGAAGTGGGTACAACTTAGTCGTGTGTGGATGGAAGACACTGTGTTCACCAAACATTATCCAGTGCATGTCATTGTGGTCGGGTACATCAAAGATCTTCTGGGCATGGAGCAAAGCCTTGGTCACATTCCAACGCCAGCTTCCTACAAAAACAGACAGAAAAAATAACCATTTTTGTCAAATAAAGGAGTCAACATACTTTGAAAAGTAAAGTTTCGTGAAAATCAAAATAATGTGTAAAGTTTGAGTCAAGGGCTTGGTTAATATGAAACTCTAATGTTCATCATTGAGTTTTCACTATAGAGGATTTGAAAATTCATTTATTTTTCATAAAGTGTGCATGTACATCTTGGTAGCATCCATGTATTGTAACTCTTTCACAGTAAAGATTTGTGTATACATGCACCCCTTGACAGCAAGTTCTTCTCAAAAGTTTTTACTAGTCTTTTTATTTTGAAAGTTCAAACTGTTTTACGACTTTGTACCACGGTAGTCTGCCCAACATGCAAGCATGAAAGAGTAACAGTCAAATTATTAAAGGTCAAATTTCAGTCATAAATATGTACCACGTTTAAGAAACTTGTTTAATCTTCGTTGGCTGGTACATCTGTGTGGTTGTATGTGTGGTTGTATGTGTATGGCTGTTGGGGGAGTATGACTTAAAGTCAAATTCCACAGGGCTATTAATTGATATGGTATTGCATGATAGTATCTCACCTGAGTGTCTATGTGAAGTGACCATTGCAGGGAATGGAATACGTCCAAAGTGACATTCCTTGATGCTATCTTCATTGACATAGTCAATCACATGACCGTTGGGGCAAACCAGGACAAAGTCATGGGGGTTCATTCCAATGTCAGTAACATAGGGCTCAAATTTGTGTGATTCAATAAAGGCAACATCTCCTCTATGTTCCTTGATGCAGTGTAAGCTACCATGGGTTCCCCAGTTGGGTTCCTCAGTTCCCTCGATGCAATGATGCTCCCTGTAACCTTGGCAACTATCGCAAAGTTCTTCCTGGTGAACCTGTAGTTTTATTGGGTTGAACAAAATTGAGGTTACATTTTGAAAATCAGAAAAAATTTGAGGACACATACCTTAAGTGTACAGAGTATATACCATTCATATTAATCCATAGTCTAAAACCTGATTATGTAGATTATTGATTAATTAGAAGGCCAGCATAGTTTATAGCCACTAGAGGGCACTATTCAGAATCAGGTTACTTGTAAAGAGAGCCAGAATGGTGCACCTTGAAATTCATTTTTCATAAATGTTCATTCTCAGCCAACTTAAATTTATACTTCTAGTTCTGCTTTTAATTTTTCAATAACATAATTTGTTTGTAGCATTATTTGAGTTTGTTTCCCTTACTTGTGTTTTGTTGATGCTTCCTTCATATGTGTGTGTGTGTGTGTGTGTGTGTGTGTGTGTGTGTGTGTGTGTGTATGTGTGTGTGTGTGTGTGTCCATGACAAAAATCTTAACCCATATTTTACCTACTCTGGGACACCATCAAAGTCACCTGGCACTGCACTTTTAAAATGGCTGCCAAGTGAGCTACCTGAACTGTCTGTATTTATATAATTTTCCTTGAAGTTCCTACCTTCATGTTGTTGGCAAACTCTTCCCATCTTGGTGACAGCCAGATTGGGTTGGTGTAACGATTGAAGTGGTTTTCATTGAATGGCAGCCATTCCATGTTATCAAAGAAATTGATCCAGCGTTTGGTGATTTCAGGATGGTAGACCTTCATGAAACTCTGTTGATAACAAAATATACTACAGTGTTATGCAGTGAAGAGTTATTGATTTTAAGTGAATGCAAAGGTTTTTAGAGTAACGAATCTAGCCATGCAGGTAAAATTAACATGTATGCAAATTAGGTATTTTCATGATAGATTAGCCAACTTAAAAGTCTATGTGTATGCAAATTAAGTATTTACAGTACAAATGAAACTAATTTGTATGCAAATCAAGTCTTTACAATGAAGGAATGGCCATACAAGTAAATTTGTATGCAAATGAAGTCTTTACAATCAAGGAATGGTCAAGCAAAGTCAAAGTGTATGCAAATAAGCCGACCATTCAGTGAAATTGAATTTCTGGCGATGATGGAAGAATTTGTTATTCTTTTAATTTCAAAATTCTTGTAAAAAAGATTCACAAAGTATCCCACTGTAAGAATATGACACAGTCATGATGGAAAATGTACTGAGAAGCTTAATTTTTCACCAATATTCATCAATTTGTTTAACAGTGACATGACTACTTACGAGAACAACTGGATGATTCATCCATTTGTGGTCAATATCAGTGACAACTCCAGTGTGCATCATAGTTTGCCAGTGTGTCATAAATTTCTCAATATCTGGCATGTTGTACAGCATGAATTCTGGTACAGTGTGGATATTCTGTTTGAAGTGAGTCCACATGGAGAAGTCGACGCTGATCACAAAAACAGAAATTAAGACAAAATTATCAAGATTTATCATTCTGGCATTTTGTGCAGCATCAATTTTGGTATGGTGTAGATATTCTGCTCGAAATAAGTCCACATAAAACAGAATTTAAGAAAAACGATCCAAATTTACATGCTTACAATTAAAGTCCTTGTGCTAACATAAAAAACTACTTCAGAATTAATTTCCTTTGTCAACGATAACCTCTAATTGTAGCAATTTATTCTCTGTGTAGTGTAATAGTTTAGTAAACAATATACATGCTGATTGGTGAGAAATAAAATGTATGCACACTAGGCTATCACTTCCAAAACCTGGTAAGGGACACCTAATACAAATTAGTCATGACGAATATTTTCACGACTTGAGCTTTACAACGATGAAAGTTTCCAATAAAAAAGGTCATTTCCGTAGCTAAGACTTTATCCTTGCTGTGATGGAATATTTGAAATATACAACAAGTACCAACGATAAAAATGACACAATAAGTACAAATATTTACATTGGTGTGTTCAATGTCTTTGTGTTGGTATCTCTCATGACTTGAGTCTTCATCCTTCCAAAGAAGCGTTGCCATACATTCATGTTGTCAGTATTGGTGTTGTCCCAGTTTGTTTTCTTATCGGTGTTGTCCCCGGTCTTTGTCTTATCTTTGTTGCTCATCATAGATGTCATCATCTCTGGGTTCTCCATCCAGTTGTTCTTAATGATTGTATTCATGGTGCTATAAAGTAGAGAACAAAGTCAATGAGTATGCAAATTATGTCTTTACTATGATAGATTAGCAAAGTCAATCTATATGCAAATTCAGTCTTTACAATGATAGATTAGCAAAGACAAAGTGTATGCAAATCAGGTCTTTAGAATGATGGATTGGCCAAGCAAAGTCAAAGTATATGCAAATCAGGTCTTTACAATGATAGATTGGGGTCTCCTAAATTGTCTTTGTCTGTGTCTAATTTAATACTGGTTATATCCATGCTGGTATTGTTTACATCATTAACAATGATTGTGTGCTTTCTGTAGTGTATTTATCCTGACATGAAACCTAGTGGCCAGCCTCCCTGGACTTGATATCTTACCTTATCCAAACTACAAGCTGAACATGAATTCCCTGTATCATGGCTTATCCAAACTACAAGCTGAACATGAATTCCCTGTATCTTGACTTATCCAAACTACAAGCACAACATGAATTCCCTGTATCTTGACTTATCCAAACTACAAGCACAACATGAATTCCCTGTATCTTGACTTATCCAAACTACAAGCACAACATGAATTCCCTGTATCATGGCTTATCCAAACTACATACTCACCATGAATTCCCTGTATCATGGTTTATCAAAACTACATACTCACCATGAATTCCCTGTATCATGGTTTATCCAAACTACATGCTCACCATGAATTCCCTGTATCATGGTTTATCCAAACTACATGCTCACCATGAATTCCCTGTATCTTGACTTATCCAAACTACATGCTCACCATGAATTCCCTGTATCTTGACTTATCCAAACTACATGCTCACCATGAATTCCCTGTATCATGGTTTATCCAAACTACATGCTCACCATGAATTCCCTGTATCATGGTTTATCCAAACTACATGCTCACCATGAATTCCCTGTATCATGACTTATCCAAACTATAAGCTCAACATGAATTCCCTGTATCATGGCTTATCCAAACTACATGCTCACCATGAATTCCCTGTATCTTGACTTATCCAAACTACATGCTCACCATGAATTCCCTGTATCATGGCTTATCCAAACTACATGCTCACCATGAATTCCCTGTATCATGGCTTATCCAAACTACATGCTCACCATGAATTCCCTGTATCATGGCTTATCCAAACTACAAGCTGAACATGAATTCCCTGTATCTTGACTTATCCAAACTACATGCTCACCATGAATTCCCTGTATCTTGACTTATCCAAACTACATGCTCACCATGAATTCCCTGTATCATGGCTTATCCAAACTACATGCTCACCATGAATTCCCTGTATCATGGCTTATCCAAACTACAAGCTGAACATGAATTCCTAGCTGTATCTTGACTTATCCAAACTACAAGCACAACATGAATTCCCTGTATCTTGACTTATCCAAACTACAAGCACAACATGAATTCCCTGTATCTTGACTTATCCAAACTACAAGCTGAACATGAATTCCCTGTATCATGGTTTATCCAAACTACATGCTCACCATGTATCATGTGACTCATGTCTATGGTATATTTGTATACTGCTACTGAGAGCACACAGTCTTAGCTATCTTACCTTGGAGACTGGTGATGCCAGTTGTAGTAATTCCATGTGTGTGGTACATTCCATACAAACCATTCCATTCCAGTAAAGTTATGGAAAGAGATGCCATGGTAACCCCAGTTAAATTCGTGGCCCAAGACAATATCATGATGCATGTCCCAGTGTTTTGCTCCTGAAAACACACAAGTCAAGTAAACATGATTAAAGCTAGTATTAATCATAGATTCAAAGACCCAACTTAGAGTATGTGATTTAAATTCAATCCATTTATTGTATGTGATTACATAAAATAAATGGATTGAATTTCAGTTGGATGGTACAGATATAGAAAATGTTGGTCAACAACAAAAGAATAATCCTATGTAATCGTAATGGCGCCACTGATAAGAAAACACTAGAAAACACTAATGCTAGAATGTGGGATTGAATCGTGGGCCTTTATTACCTGGTACACAGCTGTGGTGGAAGTATCGGTTGACAGACTCAAAGACAGATCCTACACGTGGGATAGTACCATTAGACAACAGCCAACCCATTGGGTGGTGGAAAGAGGAAACCTGGTAAGAAATAAACATATAAACACGACATTTTAGAAAGATGGCTGCATCCACATTGTACCTACATTATATCTACACTGTCTCTACATTTTGCTACACCGTGTCTACATTTTATCTACATAATATCAACATTATGTCTACATTGAATGTACATTGTATCCACATTGGCTACATTGTATCTACATTCTGTCCCTATTATGTCTACATTGTACTTACATAAAGTATCTACATTGTGTCTACATTGTATCTATATTGTATAGGCCTTATGTCTACATTACTTCTACAAATACAAAAGGTACATACTTCATAGCCACATCTGATCTACAACATGGTAAGTGTACTTACTCTAGAGATACCAGCATGGTAATTGTACTTACCCTAGAGATACCAGCATGGCAAGTGTTCAAATCTTTGAGGTGGACCCAATCATTGTCCATTCCATGTTTCTCATGGTAGACATTTTTCAGCATAACACCAATGGTGTAGGTTTGAGTGTCCCAGTGGTATGTCTTCTCACCATCTTTCTCCTGCAATGTCAATCACAATTATTCAATTGATTATTACCAAGGCCAATATCCTTTCCCACGTTTTTTTAGTTTACTCATAAGTGTAACTACAGTAAATACACTTCTCATCAGTCTCATTAATTATGTAAATTATACATTTAATCAATATAAACTCTCATTGGAATATTTTTAGTATTTGCTTGTATGTAATGAATATTAATATTCATGAATATCGATGAAGTGATATTCATGAATATTAAGTAGCAATGAATAATTAATCCTGTAAGGAATCACGGATTGGGAGAACAATGATATCATAGTAGAAGCCTAGCACACAATTATTCACACAAGCAACAGAAAAATATGCAAAATGTTCACTCACCTCATGGAAGACATCAAAATATTGACTAAGGAATGGGCTGTGGTGGAATTCATGACCTGCAATGAAAGTTTCCATTGGGTCAAGTGAGACGAGATCAACTGTACCATTGTGTAGAGCCTTCATACATTCCATCTTGGAGGGTGCCCATGTACAACCCCAGCTGACGTCATTAACCTATAGAATAGACAAGGCACGTGTGTAAATGGTTAATGAGCAAGAACTGCATGTTATGCCTGCCATAATTCCTTATTGTAAAAACAGACCAATCACAGCAAAATAATTGTTCCAAAAAAATTACATACACACGCAATTACATCCATACATCCTAGCATCCACCCCTCCATCCATCCATCCATCCATCCATCCATGCACATACATACATACATACATACATACATACATACATACATACATACATACATACACAAAACACACACACACATATAAAACTTAACTTCTTTGTACAAGTGAAATCAGAGAGCAATTTAAGATTTAAATATGATGCAAACTGTCATACAAACTATGAAATGACAATGTTGATAACTTTTGGCATGAAAACCAACAATTTCTAAGACACTGAACGTCATCACAGATCAATGGCCGATTGTCACTTTCACAAATACTACAATCAGCAAGAGATATTTCATTATACATACCTTGTCAGTTCTGTAGAAATGCCTCTTCATTTCCATACATTTGTGGTAAGACTCTTCATGGACGGCACAGAACTTGGCACGTGGTTTTCGTGTCATGTAATGACAGGTATCGTATTCTTCCAGGAATTTATCAATGTAGGTCTTGTCATCAGGAATGGTTTCAAAGTCAAGGGTGTTGTCACGGAAAATCAAATCATGGGGGTGATCGTTGCCAGGGCACATGTATTCATCAGAATTGAACAAGTCCATGTTGTGGTTCTCAGAATGATACTGTAAACACAAGGACAGATATGAAAGATTTGTAGAATTTGTGAGAAATATCAATAATTACATATTATTCTCCATAATTTTCTTCATTCAGCTGAGGAAATTATGAGAGACCTAAGAGGCCTTGTCACGACAAGTCACAAGACGAGTATGGTGACAAAACCCTTTGATAGATCATTAGGCTTTTTCAGCTGCATGAAGTAAAATATAGGGGAAATAATGTAATTATACCTCCTAAACCGTAAGTATGAAAAATCAGGAAAAATAAAGGTGATTTGGAGCCTTTTGACTCACATTTTGGACACAGCAAAACCAGAGACATAGACACGAGTTGTTTTGATGTAGAACAACCAGAGGATATAATCCATATTTTCTGTTCGAGGGCAATAACTTCGCTGGAGTATGGTATATTGCATAATGACGACTTGCTTGTGTATATGTTGTATGTGGCACAGAAAGAGTCAAAACTGGTCTGAGTGAAGTGTAGTCTCACAGAAGAAAACTGGAAAGGACACATGGCACGTCACCAAAAATGATTTTTTTAAGTGGTTTTGTGAAGGGAGGTAGATAAACTCTACTGGAGTTCTCGAGATATTTTAATTGTCAGGGTTCCACATGAAAATCAGGGTACACTTTATTGACATTTGTGCAAGTTTTACAACATTCTCTCACAAGCAATTAGCTGAGTGAAAATTGATCCATGATTTCTAAGGTATTGGGACTGATAATAGATAAAATACAACAAAACCACTTAAAACTGAGCGTTTAAAACTGTGAAAACTTACGATGACAGCATTGGTCAAGATGGTCTGGATATCTACGAGGTATGTGTGATGTCTGTCATTGTGGATGAATACAGTAGGACGTGGAATATAACCAATTTGGCAATCTTTATCGGTCCAATCATCTAAATCAGCATTACCAGTTTTACACACCAGTTTGTAGTCAGTTCCTATACAAGTTTTTTTTTAAAAAAAAACAATGTCAAAATATGATCAAAACTTGGGCATTAAAATAATATTTGTCTGGAAGTGCTATTAAAGTCATATGACAAAAAGGTCAATGTCATTGAATCGTATACAATAGAAGCTGAAGAAGACCGAGTGATTTATTAGCTGAAATGTGGGTAAATTATTCATGCTCTAAGTTTGGAACTAATGCAAAAAAAGAAAACGAAAAGTGGTTGTGGACTACAAGGTCTGCAGTAATCTTCTCTAACAAATGCATGTTGGTTGATATAACAATGAAAAGTAGTAAAAGTACTAGCGCCCCCCCCCCCCTAAATTCTTTCGAATTCATTTAGGAATCTTTTCAACGTTCTTAACTTACCAAAACTTTGTTTACTTACCAAAACGTTCCTTGAATTCAGTGATGTGATTGTTATCCAGAAAAGCGACTTGACCTTTGCCCTCTTTAAGGCAGAGACCAGCACCATGGAAACCGGCATAGATGTCAAGTTTCTCATCGCACCAGGTATGGTCTTCCTTGTGACCACCACAGATTTCACACAGATGTTCAGCGTGAGTCTGGTTGACATCGTACGTTTTGTCAAGAACACCTGGTTGACAGATAACATATATCAGATAACATGGATAATGAAATTATTAAAAATTTTAAAAAATGAGGAAAAATGTAAAAAACTCATTACGAGCGAGCTGATGATGATGATGCAGGTAGAAACTTGGTTCTGCTTGCAGAGGGAATAAGTTTCTGATATTGTCCCTTAGCTTCTGATTCTTGAAACATAATCTGATGCAGAACAAGTTGTAGTAGAAACACCGCTTTGGTCGGGTTCCCTATCCGAGTAGTAAGCCGGGTGCTTGCCTGAATTGACCTTCTTGGTACATGTTTACAATTTTTAGCCTGATCGCCTCCTCTACGCTAGAAAATGTAAACATGTACCAAGAAGGTCAATTCAGACAAAATAACGAAGGTAAAATAGCAATGAACGATTAGCCGACATCTACATCGGATTTTAATCAGATTGGGTACCCATAGCGCAGCCAACGGTAAGTATGGATAATTGAGTCCGATACTTCTGAACTTTGCATTATTTTGTGATTTTGCAACGACCCCCCCCCCCCCCACCGCTGCCACCGGTTCCACATCTTACTGCTACCATATCACACACTGCAATCATTCTAAAGTATATCGCAACATATCAGTGAAATGCAGTGAAATAGTGAGAAACAACAATGCCTTTAAAAACTATAAAAACGTGGTGGGAACAACACAGTAAATTCCCTGTCTCTAGCGGGATTCGAATCCAGAACCTTCTGACTACTAATATTGAGCTCTAACAGCTACACAAGGAGATGGTGTTAAAAGTGCCTTTTCATTGAAATATTTGAATAGGGGCATATTTTAAAGAAAGAAAGTGGAGGAAGGGTCCCTTTTAGCACAACAGACTAGGAGGAGGGTCACATTTTATGCCACAGATCGGGTTTGAGTTCCCCCGGCCCTCCTTGTCAATACTGAAGGCGCGCTAATGTATTTACGTACGATAATTGACTGGCAGTGGTAAGCAGAAGGCAAACAGCGTATCCAAATGGAACTAATTTAAGACAGAGAATTCCCTGTATTGTTTGTGGAAAAAGAGAGTGAAAATATATGTATTGTAGGCCTAGGCCGACTGATCATACAATTTTGGGAAACCACTGACCTGGTACACAGCTCTTGTGGAAGTAATGAGCTGTGCTCTCGGCCATATTACCGTGATGAGGCATAACATTGTGGTGAATGAGGAAACACATTGGTGATAGCCATGAACTCATGTGATGAACACCGGCATGGCAAGACTGTACACCTTTCAACTGAGACAGACGAGTGATGGTGGATGATTTTGGCACGACGGCAATGCTGATACTCTCCCACTGTTGCATGGATTTCTTGCCCTGTAAGTTAAGTTAGACAACAAGGTATACATGTAATCTTAATACTACTCTAGTATATGAAGTCAAATGAAGCGTAAACACAGTTCACACACACACATGTATGTTCTCTCTCTCTCTCTCTCTCTCTCTCTCTCTCTCTCTCTCTCTCTCTCTCTCTCTCTCTCTCTCTCTCTCTCTCTCTCTCTCTCTCTCTCTCTCTCTCTCTCTCTCTCTCTCTCTCTCTCTCTCTCTCTCTCTCTCTCTCTCTCTCGTTGGGCGACCGAAGCATACTCTGTACGTTACCAGATAAATTACCAACTACTTAAACATTAACGGCTACCAGGTCTACTACTATATGAGGATCTCTGAAACATTGGTGAATTAACAATTATTTTACACATAATGCGTAACAACACAACTTTCTTTACGCACCTTGTATTCTGGCATTTCGTAAGCAACGGGTTTCAGGTTGTAAGCTCTAGTGGCGGCCCAAATGTATACATCGCGAGCGACGATGACATCTGCATAGCCATTCTCGACCCTTGATTATAAATGAACAAAATTTAATGAACAAAATACCAAAGTATGATATGATATCTCTTTCAACATTTATTCAGTCACAACCAGTAGGTCTAGATCAAGAATATGTTCTATCACTGGCAGTATCTATCTATCTATATTTATTTATATATCAGTATTTATTTATTTATTTATCAATCTATCTATCTATCTATCTATCTATCTATCTATCTATCTATCTATCTATCTATAACAGGCATTGTCCAATAACAGGAGGAGGGTTCAGTGTAAGTGCAGGAAGAAACCGGAGTACCCGAGGAAAACATGTGTTGTTCAGTAGAGTCAAACTGAACAACAATCTTCTTACTTACAGTGTGGTAAATTTAATCAAACCCAGAATGGGTTCGAAACCCCGAACGCAGCTGTAAGAAGCAAGTGGTTTAACCACTCGGCCACCGATACAACCCAATTCAGTCTGAGAGAAAGCCATACAACTGAAGCCAGGTAATCGAAAAACAAAAGATTACCTGGCTCGATAAAGTCGTACAAACATTGCTACATTTATATAATCTGGCTCTACAAAACCCTTGCTAATTTGCTACTTTTATCGTATGGCTAGCCAACAGTTTTACTAACATTGCTACATTTCATTGGCAGATCCGACATACATTCTGAGTAAAATTTCTACATATTGTCTTTGCATGTTGATACCATTATATTGCTACATTGTACAATATATAAAGAAATGGTTTGTTCTCATTTGGGTACCGTTGTTTGAAATGTTCACATATATATGTTACTTTTTAGTTTGGGAAGTTGTAGCAATATTGAGTAAGATTTTTCTCGGGCCAGTGGACGTTTTGTTTCATGTTTACTGGCTTAGATTGTATTCACAACCGGCGCACCAAGATTGTATTGTTACAGAAAAAGTTGTGTCGCGGTCTGCAAGTGCAATGGTTTGTATTACAGTAGTCGACATTACAGGAACCTCCAGAAAACATCGAAATATAGTAATAACATTTTAGCTAGATAACCTACCAGTTCAAACAATGGTCTTCACTGGTTGCAAGCATGCACATGTGTGTTTTACGTGGATGAACATTGTATGTGAAGGAATGTGCCATACGCCAGCATTTGTTCAGTTCACATTCTGATGGCACACACCAACGTACAATTTCATCACTGGTTGGGATGATCTCGTTCGGCACTGGATGATGGGGATACGGGTCCAATGGCATGGCCAAGCAGCCTAGAAAAGAAATGGTGAAAATTTTAAGTACTCAAGACATGTATTAAACCATTTAGAGAGAGAGAGAGAGAGAGAGAGAGAGAGAGAGAGAGAGAGAGAGAGAGAGAGAGAGAGAGAGAGAGAGAGAGAGAGAGAGAGAGAGAGAGAGAGAGAGAGAGAGAGAGAGAGAGAGAGAGAGAGAGAGAGAGAGAGAGACGTCGACACTATATACTGTGCACATTTGTTCATATTTAAAGACCTTTACTCACGATCGAAATTCACATACGAGTGGCGATCAAAGGCACGATTTCAAGCTTTGGTAAAATATTTCTTTTCTTTTCTATTCTGAAAGTTTGGAGTTTCTTTAACATATACCTTGATATAGCTATGGAGATATTCATTCTCACGAGATTAAGTTCTGTTCCTTTCACAGCGAAAAGGTCATTTTGAGGGAACGATGGCCGGTGATTGCCTTGTCATGGCTCTACATGTTCAGTATTTTAAAAGATAGCGTGTCTTAGTGTCCAAAACATTTCATTTTGGACCAAATTTGCACACCATTGACCACTTATGATTTCAATAATCCCCAACTACTCTCTCATTTCTTCCTTTCTTTCATTGCATATAGTAGTTTTTATTTTGTAGATCAAATGATGGGGGGGGGGTATCATTCTCACAAGGCAGCACACTTTCCTCTGAGTGTGCATTTGTACATCCAGTAAACTTCGTTTGCATCAAAGTTTGTTATCTCTATAGGATTTGAGATAATCTAGGGTTGGGTATTGCTACTGTTTGTTAATTTTGTCGTCTTTTACATCCCTCTCCTCACCCCCAACCCCCACCCCCATCCTCGAAGTACAGTATTGGGCCTCTAGTAACCATTCTCTCAAACCGGAGCATACTAAGCCACGGTAAAATCTATCCAACACAACTCCAGAAGTGCGCAGACCAAAGCTGCAGATAATTATTTCTGAAGTGTGCAGACCCCGTTTACAGACAATTTCAAAAAGTGTGCAGACCCCGGCTGCAAACAATTTCAGAAGGGTGCAGAACCCGGGCTGCAGACAGTTTCAAAAAGTGTGCAGACCCCGGCTGCAAACAATTTCAGAAGGGCGCAGACCCCGGGCTGCAGACAGTTTCAAAAGTGTGCCGGCTCGGCCGGGTGCAAACAATTTCAGAAGTGTGTAGACCCGGGTGCAGACAATTTCAGAAGTGTGTAGACCCCCGGGCGCAGACAATTTCAGAATTGTGCAGACCCCGCGGGTGCAGACAATTTCAGAAGTGCGCCGACCACAGGTACGGGTGCAGACTTGGACTCATATAGTGGTCAATCCCGAAATATCAGGTATTTTCAACTTTTTTTTTGAACCGATGACATTTATCTGAACAAGTGGTTTTCAGGAAGTGCTACATGTGAGGTACGTTGCCGTAAATAGGACAAATTTGTACAATGGTGAGACATTGCTGATTATATGCTGACATGAAAGGACAAACGACAAGTTAAACTTAGGAAATAATGCTGACAAGTGAAAATGAAGCCTAAGCTTACACCATTAATACGACATATCTTAAATATACGATGAGATATTTTATAGTCAGGCAGTAGTCAGTACGCCGTCAATTCGCGGACTTGATTAATTTGAAGACAGCCAAATATAACTACGAAATGTATGAGGCCACAAATTATACCTGAATGGATCAACATATTCCGATCAACCAGGTGTTCCATCTCTGTCTATCATCCCACCAACTTGCAACGCAAGAATGGTGCATCCAATTTAAACTTTTTATTGATGTGTACGGTTACCACGTTATCGCGTGTTTGTTTGAATAACTCTTCTTAACGAGCAATTGTATCTTATCTTATCTTGTCTGTCTGGGACCAGGGTGACCCTAGAGTGACCTTCAAATGACCTCAAAAAGAGGACACTGAATCCCATTTCCTAATTAAATGCTTTAAGTTTCAAAGTGCAGACCTAGATACAACGTATGTCAACTACATTACCATGCACATAAGGCATGCGCCTGCTCTACAAGACCAGTGCCGATTTCGCATACATCTATTATTTTCTGTTTATGTTATCATCACTTCACAGAAATCACTCCACAGAAATCGTATCTTATCTGGAGTGGAGGAGTTTTACGCAGTTTCACACCTTTCAATCTTCTTCATATTTGTGTAACCATAGTGTCTATGGTGTAACCCTGGTACTTATGCTAACCGCAGAAACCACATCTCGGACTAAGTCTGTTAAAACATGTCACCCTTTGACTAGAGTGGAGTGTCTAAATGTAGTCTAGAGGCTATCCATACAATGAGAACCCGTAGTCTAGAGACTATCCATAAAATGAGAACCCCGAGTCTAGAGACTATCCATACAATGAGAACCCCTAGTCTAGAGGTTATCTGTACAATGAGAACCCCTAGTCTAGAGACTATCTGTACAATGAGAACCCCTAGTCTAGGGGCTATCCGTACAATGAGAACCCCTAGCCTAGAGGCTATCCGTACAGTGAGAACCCCTAGTCTAGAGGCTATCAGTGGCTTCAAATCTCTTCTCACGTCTAACTCAATGAGGAGCTAAAATGAAATTTCATATTCAAATGACCCCCCCCCCCCCCACAGTCATTAACACTATGTGTTCGTTAATCAATGACAGAATTCTGCCCAATAATAAGTGTTTATTCCGGGCAGTTACACAATGTCCAAATATGGGATATGCTACTTATGTACATTGTTTACGTCATTCTGACAGTTGGGGGTTTACTGATTTGCATGGACAATTTTTGGTTCATGATTTCTCAGTGAGTTAGACAGGGTGGAGAGAGACCTTGAGATTCGAAGCCACGGATAGCCTCTACTCTAGAGAAGCCCGAATGTATAAGTAGAAGTCGTTGACACTTTTTTTCCAAACTGTGATATCCATGGGTCTTCGCTTACATTCATACACTTTACTTGACAGGCTTAAACATTGTTTTTATTTTGTCTGTGCCTTAAAGTTCATCCACAATCAGGGTACAGAAATCTTGAACACCCACCCCATTTGTTAGCAGCGTTTTCACTCTATGATTCACTGACACTTATTCAGAGAGTGGTTAAAACTATATTGTTTGAATGTACGCTTCTCTTAGGCGATAAATAACCTCATGTAAATCTCGACCAAAATTAGTCACTTAATTTTAGGCATCCATTGCGTGATGGATGTCAGTAAAATGTTATCATATCCTTTAAAAACGAAAATGTCCCCAATATCGAAACTGTTATGTCATGCCGTAAAGCACAGGGCGTGTAACATTACATAGATTATTGTTTTCCAGGTCTATAGACTAAATATAACAACCTTTTGACTATATATTCCTACTTGTAAGGCGAAAAGAGAATATTTCTACGTAGTATAGAGATTCATACATTTGTAGCAGCAAGATTCGTATGATGTTTTCCTAAGAAACGGAAATCTAAGCAATAATATGCCCCTGTGCCGTAAAGTGGTACGACGATTTGTGACGTATTGAGCAATGGGAGGCAAATTAAAGTCATATGACTTAACGAAACGAAAGAAACATTACGTCATTAAAAATAGAAGTCTACTAATACACCGTTTGTGGCAAATTTCCAATGTATGTCCCATACCCATAACAGTAAGGGGGTTTTGTTGCCCCTAACAACCGCCTCATCGAAGTTGTAAAACTTGTGGCGTGATACATGGAACAATGATATTTGTCAATTTATTCAACGTTTTGACAACATAATTGCTTACAGGATATGAAAAACATGTCTAGATTTTACGCGATGTGAAGTGGGGTGATGTTATTTTTCAATCACCGTGTTTGACCATTGTATGCAAATGTAGGCAAATTTACCATTCAAAAACAAACTATAAAGTTTCGGCACATGCGCGTGACTGGTAGGAAACTTTACGGAATTTTCCTTTTTGAGGTGTTACACGGCGCCCGTTTCAGTACCTGCCAAACTGTGATATTTATGTGTATCTGTATCATTTTCTCTCAGTGTATCCGATCTCCAATGATACTTTTTTCGTAATTTTATCCGATCTCAATCTCTCCTCTCTCTCTCCCCTCCTCCCCTCCCTCCCACTTAAGTATTCCTAGCCCGAATGTCTTTCCCTCTGAATTTCTGTCTGCCTTCCCCATTTTCTCACTCAATCTCTGAATCGTTCCATCCACTGTGACTTTTCATCTTCCTCTCCGTCTTGTCCCCTCGTTTACGAATCAGTCCTACTAACTCACTTGTGTTCTCTTGCCTGATCGCCCACTCTTCTGTCCCCTCCCTTCAATATCTTCTCCCGCATTCCTCATCTCATGATCATCCACGCCTTGCCTATTCCCCTTTTTGTCATCCAATGCCATCACCACCCTCCACACCCTTCCTCTCCAATGATCTATCCCCTACACTTTCAAAATAATCCGAATCAGAATAAACTTGTTTCATCTTTCTTTCTAACCATTTTTCACAAAGTCTGAAATTATGCCCCAAGACAACTAAAATACCGTGTTTTGGAGATTCTGTGGCCGGAAAAAGTTCGAAGATAGGACTTCCAAATGCGTTTAGTTTCAACCTATTAATATAGTTCGGGCTGATCGTTCGAGGTGGCACATTAATTATTTCTTATTACTATTAAACTTTATAAAAGAATCCAACAGCGCTCAATATATCCTTAGCTTAAAAGGATGAAAGAAAGAAAACACATTTATACAAACACAGAATTAGTGGGTCGCAAAAAGTCAAACTGACCATACTGTATATCTCCACGACTCGTTTTCAGTAGACAAATATAAGTTCACAATTCTCTGATCAACTGAACACTTCTTTGACTTTAAAAAACATACGTCGACTCGTCTCTGGTATTACAGACGTTCACTGCGATTGAAAAACTCTGATCAATACATTTTCAAAAGTACAACATCCGATTAAAATGGATAACGAGAACCCGATCTTAGTTCATGAAGCAGTATCTCGCATGACCATACATTTTAAAGAAATTACCGCGGGTGACGAAAATTGTGCAAAAAGTGCGCAAATACCCATATAAAGTTCAAACTGAAGGTGAAAATGTTGTAGACCATACAGTCCGACAGGTAGAAATAGTAAAATCATCGACACTATGTTTCAACATTAGAATAACAAATTCTTTAGCCAAGTACAGGTAAGCTAACCGTGAGCGCACGAACCGGCCGTTACCACACCTGTAAGAAACTTCACATCGTCGCATTTGACCAGTATGGAATTACAACGATGTCGATTAAACCATACCACAGAAAAAAATAATTGCAAATTAGTGTGAACCGCAAATAAAACCCTGTAATTGAATAATGATGATGATGATTTAAAAAGTGTAATTTCATTTTTTTTAAATCAATCAATCATATATTTACACTCTTGAACCAATAAAGCTGGAATTTACTTCAAAGTTCGTTTGCAACAACATTTAGACAAACTTACCGAGAACGCAAACAGCGAGGATAAGTAAGGTCTTCATTCTGATCACCTGTTCAGAATAGAGTGTCAAACTTTCCGCTGTTTGATTTTATACCCTCGGAGTATATGTAGGACCCCTTAGCGCGCTGTAGAAGATAAAGCTTTTGAATTCATATACGGGCAATATTGTCGTATAGGTTTGTATTCGTTTCGTTATCTTTACTTCAACAACTCCTCGAGATAAACACGTAGGGCCACGTAGGACGACAGATTTGTCGAGGGTCGTCGACAGTTTACGAGTTGTGTACTGAATTATGCAAAACACATTATAATTAACTTATGAGGTGAAGTGAAGGACATATATATATATTTCTTCATAAATTCTTTGTTTGTTATCGTTATGTACATTTGTACCAGTGTCAAGTTGTGGCGATAAAGAACGATATCGAGAAGGTCATGGTACACAAGAATTGCGTATTACACAATCATATATCTATATTTAGTTACTTATAATTAGATTTATTTGTGCGCCGTGTTTTTATTTACCTTGAGATATAAGACCATGGACATGATGAGTATTTAAGTGGATTATCCACGATTCTCACTGGAAATGTTATTGTTCTTATTGTGAATAATTATTTAATACCGTTATCATTTATATTTGGTGGAATAAAGCTCATTTCAGTCATCGACAGTGAATGAGTACTGTTTTAAGTTCCGTTCATTCAGTTCTGAGTGCACTTTTAGGTGTCAAATAATGGTTGTGATGACGGTGTTGTTGGTGACAAACATTGTTTATCAAAAGTGATGAGAGCAAAGTCTCGCATCTTTCTCATCTCAGTAAGTCTAAAGTCTGTTGCTCATTCAAAACCTAGACAACTATCATATATTCTGAAGTAGCTAGACTAATGTTTACTATGGGTCCACCCAAACCTATGTGTATCTATCTATGAAGTATCCGCCAACTTTTGGGGATGTCGCTTTTATTTTGCTGACTTCATGTTTCCACTCTACAATCGCAAACCTAAATTAGACACCTGGCGGACAAAACAGGTTGGCTAGATGGCCTTGGGAACTACGATGTTTGCTGAGTCAGCTTTTCATGCAAAATCATTTAGTATGCAGTGCTTTTATGGCGAGACATCATTTGCACACAATGGTGTTCTGCTGAGTTCATGTCAACAAACTGCCATAAGATCTAGATTACCTCAAATGACCCTTATAAGCATAAAAAACACGCCACTGTGATTTCAGCACCAGAACGTCGAAATATGACGGGGGCTTAGCAAACTGTGCATATATCGTCACTTTCCGGCCAATGACACATATTCTGATATATGTACTTTGTGGTTAGCGATAAACCACTGAGTACTGTTGACCCGATAAACTACATGTTTACTCACAGCGCCGTTATCGTGAAGAAAAAAGTAGTGATTGTTGGTTCTTCAGGGTAGCAACGTAATATTTAGTCCCAAATTGTCAGTCCAAATACGATTTTACAAAATAAGCTGACGTTTTAGATCAGAATCCATTTTCGTTTCCATTTTGGGCATGATTGCAAAATAACATAACCGGTTTATTTACACCAAATAAATATAACAGTGGGTAAGTGGGGAATCAGACAATAGCTTGCAGCTAGTCTGGGCTTATCCCCTTACATACTAATATACAGAAATTCACAGCAAGGTACTCAATAGGACTCAAAATATATGTTCAAATCAAACGAAGATCACATAACTCTGTTTATCTTCGTACGTGATTCATTCATACAAATTAACTTTGTAAAAAAAAAACAGACGAAAAGTTAGACCTAAAAAGCCAAATAGTGTTCACCAACATAAGTTAGAGGGTATTTTTTCACCAGACGAATTAATATCCTTTTGTTAATGTTTAACTCGTGACCTTTTAATTTGTTAATCATTTTAATGTCAAACCAGACATCGCATTTTATTATTGTTTATAAATGTTTGCCTTTTTTGTCCTGAAATGCCAGAGGCGGTTTTCGGCAACTGTAGAACCCTCGATGTCAGGATGTACGATTTTTTTGCGAGAATGTATGGTATAATGTGAGATTATAATATGATGATTAAAGTTTAGCATCTTTAGTACCAAGTGCTCTGAGACAGAACGTAAGACTGAGCAAAAAAACAGGGACCTAGGCCGTTAAAGCGACACATTCTGTAATATGAAACCCAACTTTGAGATAAAGTCAACGTATAGAATCATCACACAGGATCTGGAACACACATGTGCATAATGCACACGGGGGAAAAAGGCATCAACACAACATGGCAGAGGCGCTGGAGTATACACAAAAAGACTTGGTAACTGAGACTCTAGTGTTTTGAAATATTTTGGTAACCAAAAAATTATGTCATAATGTTTTTATTTCATGTCAGAAAACATGGAAGAGTTCTACCTGTTTTGTAGACATAAAAAATCAACCGCGTTTTATAGTCGTAGGAATTTGATAAGGATCTATACTTCAAATCGAAATCAGATAAAAACCACAACCATAAAGTTACCGTACCTCTTTGTTGTTGCAATGCTCTTTGTTTGAGTTTCGATGACGTCATCTGCTGATACGGTCACTTTCTGCTTAGGGGCGAGATCAATAGTTCAATGTAGGATAATAAACAAATTCACACTTAGGCCTCAGACCCCTCCCCTTCTGACTAAATTGACCAAGATAATTGAAAATTGTTTCAGACAGCACAATCAATTTCAAAACAGTATTTATTACTATGAATACAAAGCCAGTATGTAGTGAGTGAAAAATAGTTCTTTTGTTGACACTTTAGTTTATTTTAGTACCATGTATTTACTATAACGCAAATTCATCCAATTCTCAATTTGGCACTTTTTAAAGAAATATTTGTTTTCAGGGGTACAAACCATCCACTAAAAGTAAAATCGATTTTTGTAGGATGAGAACTAAAATGGCTCAACCCCCTCCCCCACCCCAATAGTAAAAGAATTTTGTTTTTTATACTTCATTGAACTTTTGATCTCGCCCCTTACTGTGTTTTCGTTCTAAATCTGGTAAAAAGGGGCGGCTTGTACACACATGTCAAGCCCAGAGCACAGAGACACTTGAAGGTTTTTACAACGTTTGTTGACTGAGTCGTGTTTTCGGTAATAAAATGTGTTCAAAATTGATAAAGATTCTAATTCTGTTGGTTTTCTCTATCAACGAAATTCCGGATTCTTAATAGTTGGCGAAACACTGTATCGTTGAGATGGGACTAGACGAAGTGTGCTCCAGAACCCAAAGCTGTACATAATTATGAACTGTGTTCGTTCTAGAAACATACAAACTGTCGACAAAACTTCGCCAAGAAAGTATAGTTCGCGAACAAGCGAGTCGAAAACATCAGTTGATTTATTCAAATCTTATCGAAATTTCCCCAAAATCAATCGTGCACTCAAGTATACCTGATGCGTATTACATGGCGGGAAAAAAATGAAGCGGTTCAAAAAGTTTACAGATTGTATACAAGATAGTCAGAGCGAGTATCAGAAAGGGCATCGATGGTTTAACATATGTAACGAGCATGTACAGATAACGTCGCTGTGCACATTCGGTGTTTTACACAAACGGGTTGCGACTAGTTTTTCGCAATCATTGCAACACATAATGTACACTTCAAAAGTAAAAAGTTATCCAATGATTCGTCGGTGAAAGTTGACAATTTTGGATTTGTATGTTTCCAATTTCAGGTTCTGTGGAAAAAAAAACAAGGATCGTCTCTATACATGTTTTACTGTCACGTGTTTACCTGTTTGAAACCATGGACAATAGGGGATCATTTTGAGCTGTAAGAATTGGATTCATCAGCCTAAGCTTTGTTTTTGAGTTCGGCCACACGAGGCCTGACTAAGAGCATTTCATGACATAAAGTCATCGATCAAGTTCAACATTAAATATATTGGTCTGGGTTCTGCCTCAATTCCCCGCAATACAACGGTAACCTCCACATTTCCCTCGGAAGTGTCGTGACAATTCGAACATGTTTTTTTCGGTGACAGATTAAAATAGGCAACCGTAAGGTCATATATGTATGTACCTGTGTATATGTATATGTATATGTATATGTATATGTATATGTATATGTAAAAGTATATGTACATGTACATGTTGTTTAAAAACAACTTTCAGGTCCATCGACACTTATGGTTGATGTCATAAAAAATAAACTACACAATGCCATGCTCTGTTCAATTGATCCAGCCATCGAGGGTTGTCTCTCTTTTCAAGTCTCGTGGCCTTGGCCTACACCCTTAGGGCTTTTATACATCAAATGCGGTCACCTGGCAAAGCTATATATAACTTATGGGGTGTAGACAAGTTTGTAAGACACCCCCCCCCCCTCTTCTTCCCCATTAAAGGCCAATGTCGAATTAGGATTAAGATTTGGGAGAGAAACGCCGTTGTCTCGCAGGGCTATGCAATGCAATGAGCCCTGAACAAAAGAATGGACCTAACTAATCGTCACGGTTGTGAGGATAGGGTAGTACTGATACCAAAACCTAAGATCGAATCATAGGCCGTTTAACCTAGGCAAAGTTAGTTTAGACTTTGAATAGTCGATTAGGATTTGGATACATTGATTCCTGCTTTTTTTAGAGAAGTTAACCGGATTGTTTATAGTGGAAGTCACCATAATTTTTTCTTAGTGGTTTGGTCGCATAGACAGAGTAGAATAATTTATGAATCAGCAACATACATCAACTTGGACTGTCAGCAAGGTTAACGAAAACCAATGGTGGCCGTACTGGATTTTTTTTGTGTGTGAAACGGCCACTATCTTGATATCTAGAAAACTATTGATAAAATTGAAAATTGGCATGCGTCATCAAGACGTCGACGTCGGGCACTTCAAAGTTTGTTAAAAGCACCTCGTCGCTTGATGTCCAAAAAACAGTTTGCGAAAAGCGACTTTGACCCTATCTTAGTTTCGTATATATTTTTAAATTCCTTAAAGAGCCAGGTACAACGTGCCACCCTAATACTGTACCGTATTAGGTTATAAGGGTTAATCTAAGCATTGATTAAGGAGCACAGCTCATCAGTCGATGTCAGCTTATACAGATTGTCACTAACTGATAACAACAATTATTTAATATTTACTGTATGTCTAATAATAGTATTTGAAAAGAATTTGTTAAATTTCGTTACAGTATTTACAAAGTAAGTTCTCGCCCTTATTGGGTTTTCTTTTACCATACTGTACCCACAGACAGGTGTATGCGGTGAGTGGACAAGTTATACCGTAACAGTTTCAATATTTGTACAACACGAGTTGTACGTCACAAACTTAAACAAAATCATCCATCCACAGCATTTCATTTGTATTTCACAACAACTGAGTATTAAAAATGTCACAGTTCATATATGCATATGTATTGAAACAACTGTCGATATAATCCGGCTTATTTATTTATTTATTTGTTTGTTTGTTGATTGATTGATTGATTGATTGATTGATTGATTGATTGATTGATTGATTGATTGATTGATTGGTTGATTGATTGATTGATTGATTGATTGATTGATTGATTGATTGATTGATTGATTGATTGATTGATTGATTGATTGATTGATTGATTGATTGATTGATTGATTGATTGATTGATTGATTGATTGATTGATTGATTGATTGATTGATTGATTGATTGATTGATTGATTGATTGATCGGATGACAACTGGGAGCTAGTTCCATGTATTGGCTCTTAGCTCCTAGATGTAACTTTAGAACCCTTCACTATATTTAAATCAAAGTCATGCAGAGGTTCTTTCATCTCAAAAGACCGGATAATCATGGCTTTCTCACCCAACACCACAGACACTGAGCAAAATAATTTGACAACACGCCAGGGTTGATGTCGTAAAAAGCCAAAATAAAATGATACACAATACTCCGCACTGTTCGATTATTCGAACCATCCAGGGATGTCTCAATTGAAATTCCGTGGCCTTGGCCCCAGACTCATAGAGAACTTTTATACATATCATTGACGGTCAATGGCAATGTTATATATTGTGAGGCGTAGAAATGTTTTTACAAAACACTCTTAACCCGCCCAGGTTAAGTTTTGTTTATGACGCGAAATATCAAATGTATCTAGGGTACCTGTACTCAAGCACTTCTAGAATAGTTTGAGACAAATCGACCGTAATTCAATGTCGTAGACCACCCCCTCCCCCCCAAAAAAGAAAAGAAAATGTGGAGAGGGTGATTAGCTGTTCTTATGTATTGGTGGTGAAGAATATCTGCCCTACCTCCCTCCCAATGGGTTTCAACTTTCCCTCCAACCCACTGCCCACCCAATATTGAGAATGATTTACCCACTCCCCACCAGGAAAACGTTTGTGCTATCCACTATACCAACAATAATTCATTTTGACGTACAAAATGAGCCCCCTCCCCCTTTCTAGACCCCCACCCCCACTGTATCAAAATCAGGACCTCTCCACCGCAATTCTTCCTTGCTTGCTCCTCTCCCCTACCGATTCAAACAATGCCCGTACACTGATTCAAAGCTTTTTGCAAGATCAGCTTCATTGAGGCTGTCTGAGGTTGAGTGCACCTAGTGGCCGTAACGTGCTGAAAGACATCCACGGCCATATTCATATGCATGGCAGTCATCGATTCGTTTGTTAGCTGTGGTTATATTATTGAACCGTCTGTTTATTTAACAACCACCATATCTTATAATCGATTTTATGTATACTTCTATAATATAAATCTCGCAGGTCGGATGTAGATCTAATATTTATTGTATAATTTACGTCCGAATTGTAAATTAGAAAATTTGAAGTCTCCGATTTATTTATGGTGCGTGCCAAAGTTCAATTCATATCAATGTCTGGAAGATGTGTAGGCCTATCAAGTAAAGG